>NC_136070.1:269539099-269541599 GCF_964261635.1 Lissotriton helveticus | reverse complement strand
ATTTGAATGGCAGACATGCAAGCAGGCATGCAGAAGGACCGGAGCATCCCCTCGATAAAAACCTGCCAGACGCGTTTCGGGATTGTGTTCCCTTCCTCAATGGCAAAATGATGCAAATATCACACAGCGTTCTCCAGCACCATTTTATTTCAAAAGATCCCGCCTTGTTGGGCGTGGCCACTGCAATGGCCTTGTGGGTCTCGTAGTGCTGGTAGGTTCCCTCAAGTGAGTCTGTGTAATTTAAAGCATCCGTGAAAAGTCAGTGAAAACCCATGTGGGTGGATGCAGCGTCCGACTGACACTGCCTGTTCTGCTTTGTTGTGAGTCATTCGAAAAACTGCCTCCCGTGATACCAGTGGCATTAGTCTTGCGCCACCTCGGGCCCGCTTTCATGCGGTGAGCATCTCCCGCGACCGGCTTGGCCGCATACATCCAACAAAACAGGTAGCCCTTGTGGGAGAGCCACCCGGCAGATATATTTTCTCTGTATTTGAATGGCAGACATGCAAGCAGGCATGCAGAAGGACCGGAGCATCCCCTCGATAAAAACCTGCCAGACGCGTTTCGGGATTGTGTTCCCTTCCTCAATGGCAAAATGATGCAAATATCACACAGCGTTCTCCAGCACCATTTTATTTCAAAAGATCCCGCCTTGTTGGGCGTGGCCACTGCAATGGCCTTGTGGGTCTCGTAGTGCTGGTAGGTTCCCTCAAGTGAGTCTGTGTAATTTAAAGCATCCGTGAAAAGTCAGTGAAAACCCATGTGGGTGGATGCAGCGTCCGACTGACACTGCCTGTTCTGCTTTGTTGTGAGTCATTCGAAAAACTGCCTCCCGTGATACCAGTGGCATTAGTCTTGCGCCACCTCGGGCCCGCTTTCATGCGGTGAGCATCTCCCGCGACCGGCTTGGCCGCATACATCCAACAAAACAGGTAGCCCTTGTGGGAGAGCCACCCGGCAGATATATTTTCTCTGTATTTGAATGGCAGACATGCAAGCAGGCATGCAGAAGGACCGGAGCATCCCCTCGATAAAAACCTGCCAGACGCGTTTCGGGATTGTGTTCCCTTCCTCAATGGCAAAATGATGCAAATATCACACAGCGTTCTCCAGCACCATTTTATTTCAAAAGATCCCGCCTTGTTGGGCGTGGCCACTGCAATGGCCTTGTGGGTCTCGTAGTGCTGGTAGGTTCCCTCAAGTGAGTCTGTGTAATTTAAAGCATCCGTGAAAAGTCAGTGAAAACCCATGTGGGTGGATGCAGCGTCCGACTGACACTGCCTGTTCTGCTTTGTTGTGAGTCATTCGAAAAACTGCCTCCCGTGATACCAGTGGCATTAGTCTTGCGCCACCTCGGGCCCGCTTTCATGCGGTGAGCATCTCCCGCGACCGGCTTGGCCGCATACATCCAACAAAACAGGTAGCCCTTGTGGGAGAGCCACCCGGCAGATATATTTTCTCTGTATTTGAATGGCAGACATGCAAGCAGGCATGCAGAAGGACCGGAGCATCCCCTCGATAAAAACCTGCCAGACGCGTTTCGGGATTGTGTTCCCTTCCTCAATGGCAAAATGATGCAAATATCACACAGCGTTCTCCAGCACCATTTTATTTCAAAAGATCCCGCCTTGTTGGGCGTGGCCACTGCAATGGCCTTGTGGGTCTCGTAGTGCTGGTAGGTTCCCTCAAGTGAGTCTGTGTAATTTAAAGCATCCGTGAAAAGTCAGTGAAAACCCATGTGGGTGGATGCAGCGTCCGACTGACACTGCCTGTTCTGCTTTGTTGTGAGTCATTCGAAAAACTGCCTTCCGTGATACCAGTGGCATTAGTCTTGCGCCACCTCGGGCCCGCTTTCATGCGGTGAGCATCTCCCGCGACCGGCTTGGCCGCATACATCCAACAAAACAGGTAGCCCTTGTGGGAGAGCCACCCGGCAGATATATTTTCTCTGTATTTGAATGGCAGACATGCAAGCAGGCATGCAGAAGGACCGGAGCATCCCCTCGATAAAAACCTGCCAGACGCGTTTCGGGATTGTGTTCCCTTCCTCAATGGCAAAATGATGCAAATATCACACAGCGTTCTCCAGCACCATTTTATTTCAAAAGATCCCGCCTTGTTGGGCGTGGCCACTGCAATGGCCTTGTGGGTCTCGTAGTGCTGGTAGGTTCCCTCAAGTGAGTCTGTGTAATTTAAAGCATCCGTGAAAAGTCAGTGAAAACCCATGTGGGTGGATGCAGCGTCCGACTGACACTGCCTGTTCTGCTTTGTTGTGAGTCATTCGAAAAACTGCCTCCCGTGATACCAGTGGCATTAGTCTTGCGCCACCTCGGGCCCGCTTTCATGCGGTGAGCATCTCCCGCGACCGGCTTGGCCGCATACATCCAACAAAACAGGTAGCCCTTGTGGGAGAGCCACCCGGCAGATATATTTTCTCTGTATTTGAATGGCAGACATGCAAGCAGGCATGCAGAAGGACCGGAGCATCCCCTCGATAAAA
>NC_136070.1:269309099-269534099 GCF_964261635.1 Lissotriton helveticus | reverse complement strand
ATACCCATTTTCTACTATGTGCTTCCTCGGGGGTCATTCAATTTATGATAAAGTGACAGTGCATTAAAATTGTATCTATTATTCAAAATAGGAATACAAATATTCAGAGGCTGCCTAATATACATATTTACATATAATATATATATATTCTCCATTGCTGGTTCCTTTTTGCCACTCCTGCAGCGCTCGGAATGGGTGCGGCGCCCTGCAGCTGAACCACGCTGCTAATCTATTTGCCACTGTTCCCTCTCAAAGGGACAATATGGGTCGCACTCCACGGGCCAATTTTGCAATTTTTATTTTTTCATATTCCACAAACTCAGGCAGATGTTAAGACCTACGCGTTTCGGTATTACAAATACCTTGTTCACGATCAACCGGTCACTTGGCTCCCCCTCCCTGATATACTTGTTTTGTGTTCATTACATCACTTCCTGTTTGGGGTTTGCCAGTGCCTCATTGCTTTATGGGACATGTAGTTTTTAAATAATGCAGAAATTAATTTTCAACCTTTTGCCCAATATTCAACATTTTACATTTGACTATGGTTCGAATTGTCAAAACACATGTGATTTAGAGGTTCCCTCTAGTGGGACAAGATAACTGCTGAAATGCATTTATATATAACTCGATGAATAAACAGTTTTTTCGGTAATTCAGGAGCTGTTACAAAATTATCTTCTAATATTTTCCCTCTAGTGGGATGACATTACTAACAATGTTATATGTAGTATGACTATCACTTCAAATTTGTAAACCACAGGTAGCAGGAAAACAGTGGGAGCAGTACCAACCCCCTCGCCAACAACAAAGGGGGAGAGGGAGAGGACGCAGATGGTCCCCAAAAAACAACAAAAAAGGAGAGGAAAAAGGAGCAAAAAGCACCGAAGGAACAAAAGTGGGGACAGAAACGCGCAGTATGCGCAGGAAGATGAACCCATAGAAGACGAACTCCAGGTGGTGAATCTATCCAAAAGGTATATATCTAAGACAGAAGAAGGATTACTGAAAAAGGGTATCAACTTCTGTCCAATGAGAAAAATGGACTTAGCACAAGTCCGGATAGATTTCTACTTATACATCAGGAAGATAAAACTAGCCAAACATTTTGCGGAAAAACAGAAACAAGGAAAGACTAATAAAATACCCACACAAGATAGTGGCACAGCATTGTCAGTGAAAGATTCGGAGGCCCTGCTGACCCTGATAAATCTGAATGACGATGAAAATCAAGAAATCCCCTTGGAAGAGGCCTGTAAACAAACAGGTGCGGGTGTGAGTGGCATGAAGCCTAAATCAAAGTTTTACCCTCAACTAGCCCCAGGAAATAAAATTGACCTGTTTCAGGAGGCGGTAACCCAAGACTTATACAAATTGAAAAATGCAAAATACAAAGACAACTTAACGGAAATGGAGAGGCAGGCACTCTTAGAACTTTCAACAAATAATCAAATAGAAATAAAAATGGCTGACAAGGGGGGAAACGTGGTGATAATGGACAAAACAGCATACATCACCGAAGCGCATCGCCAATTAAGGGATACCAAGTATTATGACAAACTGAAAAGGAATCCCACCTGTGAAATAAAGGAAATGGTGGATGCAAGACTGTTAGAATGGACGAGAAATGGCTTAATTGATGAGGATGAAAGAAAATACCTCACTGTTGCGCATCCAGTAACAGCCACTATATATTTCCTCCCAAAGCTGCACAAACATCAAAAACTACCTCCAGGACGCCCAATCCTATCTGCTAAAGGTGCACTCCTAGAACCTATTGCCAACTACATCGATCACTTTTTGAATCCGTTTGTGTTATGCCTAGACTCATACATACAAGATACAAGTGATCTACTCAGAAAACTTGAGAACACCCCCTGGCAGGACACATACCATTTGGTATCTATGGACGTCATTTCCCTTTATACCAACATAGGGAATGACATGGGACTGACAGCATGCAATTACTTTCTCAATGAAAGAAAAATAGAATTTGCAAACCACAACCAAATGATATTGGACATGATCAAGATCTGTTTGACTAGAAACATCTTCATGTTTGGGGATGAAATATATTGCCAAAACAGCGGGACGGCGATGGGATTTTCCTCCAGTCCCAGCTATGCCTGTTTAGCGATGGGATGGTGGGAAAAAGAAATCGCATGGAGTAACAGCAATGAAACATCACTTAACAAAGTGATAAGCTGGACGCGATATATTGATGATTTACTCATCATCTGGGACGGCAGCAAAGAAGATTTCCAGAAATACTTTGATATCATGAACAACAGTATACCGAACCTCAAGTTTAGCTATGTGATAAGCAATGAGAGAATCGTATTTCTGGATACAGAGATCTACATACGAGAAAATCAAATACATACAACATTGCATCGTAAATGTACTGCCACCAACGCTACACTAGAAGCAACCAGCTTCCACCAGCAATCCCTGATTACCAGTATCCCCTACGGGGAATTCTTGAGAATCCGGAGAATTTGCAGCGAAAAAGATGAATGGGAAAAACATAGTGCTGCAACCTCGGAGAGATTCAAAAAACGCAAATATAACAAGGGCATAATCAAAAGTTGCTGGGAAAGAACAGATCAAAAAAGCAGAGAGGAATGTCTCCAAAGAAAATCCAAAAAATCAACAGAAGAATCGGAACCAATACGTATGATCATGAACTTCTCGAACGAGAGCAAAAGGATTGCCAACATTTTAAGACGCAACTGGAAAATCTTACAATTGGACGAGACAGTGAAAGGCATTGTGGGATCACACCCGACAATCACATATAGAAGGGCAAAGAACCTTAAAGATCACCTCATTCACAGCCACTTTAGAAAAACAACAAAAAAAGATGAATGGTTAAAAACAACGGGTTTTGTGAAATGCTACGCATGTAAGGCCTGTCAGATTGCAAAACCGACAAAACAAGTGCAAATGTCCAATAAGAAGAACTGGGAAATAAAGGAATTGATCACCTGTAAAACAACACACGTTGTATATGTCGTCGAATGCCCATGCCCCATGAGGTATGTGGGCAGCACAGTGTGCGAACTAAAAAAACGCATTCTAGAGCACGTGCGAGCGACTATTCACAAGGACAAGGCTAATGCAATAGCCAAACACATGGAACTGTACCATCGAAGTGATTGGAGCCAATTAAAATTCTTTGGTCTCGAAAGTGTCCCCAAGAAAGAAAGAGGGGGAGACAGAGAAAGGCTCCTAAGACAAAAAGAATCACGCCATATCCTAAACCTAAGAACCCTAACGCCCTATGGACTTAACCAGTCGGAAGAGCTATATATACATTTGTGAGATCTTCGCTTCGATATATTGTTTGTTGCCCAATATAACTTTACAATAACAGAATTGAGTGCGAAACAAAAACTGCAAAATTGAGAAAATGGTATTGTTATCAATGGTTGAACAGAGAGTCAGTAGGCGATATTTGCAACCCGGGTAGTCAAAGGAAGTTGGCAAATTCAGCACTCAAATAATGCTGTGCAGCCACAAGAATGGGGTATTCCCACCAGGGATACAACTGTCTAGTTTAAAATGACTAGTGCTACCTGTGGTTTACAAATTTGAAGTGATACAGTCATACTACATATAACATTGTTAGTAATGTCATCCCACTAGAGGGAAAATATTAGAAGATAATTTTGTAACAGCTCCTGAATTACCGAAAAAACTGTTTATTCATCGAGTTATATATAAATGCATTTCAGCAGTTATCTTGTCCCACTAGAGGGAACCTCTAAATCACATGTGTTTTGACAATTCGAACCATAGTCAAATGTAAAATGTTGAATATTGGGCAAAAGGTTGAAAATTAATTTCTGCATTATTTAAAAACTACATGTCCCATAAAGCAATGAGGCACTGGCAAACCCCAAACAGGAAGTGATGTAATGAACACAAAACAAGTATATCAGGGAGGGGGAGCCAAGTGACCGGTTGATCGTGAACAAGGTATTTGTAATACCGAAACGCGTAGGTCTTAACATCTGCCTGAGTTTGTGGAATATGAAAAAATAAAAATTGCAAAATTGGCCCGTGGAGTGCGACCCATATTGTTCCTTTGAGAGGGAACAGTGGCAAATATATATATATATATATATATATATATATATATATATTCACTGAAAAAACATAGGTTTCAGGCATGTTATAGTTAGGAATTAGCATTTAAAAAACCTTAGAAATTCACTGACAAAACCATAGGTTTCAGGGGCGTTATAGTTAGCTGGACATTTCACTCGTACAAAACCATTGAAATTCCTTATAAAGACACTATTGAGACAGTCATTCTCTCACTAACACACCAATACACACACTCATCCACCCATACAGTCCTGCACACAGATTGTCTTCAACACATACAAACAGTGACACACTCATTCATGCATCTATGCACTAATACCCCCCACTGAACCATACAGACACTCATACTGATACTCGAAAAATCAAGTAATAACCCATATAGACACTCATGTAGCTACATACCAACCCATGCAGTCACTTATACACAAAGTGAGAGTCCGATACAGATTTTTACATATTTAAACATTATTCACTAACCCATGTATTCACTAAGATACACTTAATCAGTCCTTTATACAATCAATTTTACAAAAAAAATCATCCATTTAGACACTTATATAGCCATTTATTGTTCCATCGACCTTGAGATATACATATATAAAACATATTTAATTTTCAGAAAAACACACATTCACTGGATGATGTCATCAGAGTTGTCATTTGAGATGTCATCAGTGATGTCATGAGCGATGAACTGACCATGTCATGAATGATGCAATGTGTGACGTCATCAGCAGTGCATAGCGGGCGCGAGAGTTATAGTTAGTTGAACTAACTATAACGGAGGAATTTCAATGGTATGCCCCAGAGAGCTGCGTTGCAGAGAGGTGTTCAGACGCCATGCCACGCCCCTTTTCACAACACTCTGAAACCCAGCTCTGTGGGGCTTACTGGAGGTACCTGGTGGGCTAGTTGGCCCCCAGGGACCCTCAGGATTGAAGAGGAATTAATTCCCCAACTTAAAACGTGCCATAGGGCGTGTTTGTACACAGGTCACCTCAGTCCCCACCCCCTGCCTTCACCACTGTGCAAACGCGCTCAGTGGCATGTTTTAAATTGGGGATTAATTCCCCTTGAATCCTGAGGGTCCCTGGGGTGCAACTAGCCCACCAGCTACCTCCATTAAGCGCCACAGAGCTGCGTTGCAGAGGGGTGTGGCCTCAGAACACCTCCCTGCACCGCAGCCCCCTGTCGCATACTGGAGCTTCCTGGTGGGCTAGTTGGCCCCAAGGGACCCCCAGTATTCAAGGGAAATTAGTTCCCCATCTGCAAACATGCCAGGGTGTTCGTTTGCAGAGTGCTGCAAGGAAAGGGCGTGGTCTCCAGCGCGATGCCGGTCTTTTAACCCCTTCAGCGCTAATGACAAGGGTAACTCGTCATGGACTTTCCATTGATTTCAATGGAAAGTCAATGGAGCTCATCGAACACCCTTAGCAGCCAAGTGGTTAATATATATATATTTTTTTTTTAGAAGGGTGGCTGTGTGGCCCCCCTTTTCCTTATTTTTTGGCCCTGGGGACCCCACCTCCCAGGGCCTGCCCCCTATTTTTTTTATTTTTTTTTACATTTAGAAGGGGGCCCCCCACCGCAAATATGATTAGAAAGCCCCTTTGGGCCCCCATTACAATAAAAGATTGACCCCGGGATTTGGCCCACCCGGCGCCAAATAGTAGTGAAGCGTGGGAGGCTGCGCTTTGTTTTTTTTTTCACGGCCGGATGCGCGGATCCTCCGCGCATCCCGTAATTTACAATTCTTTTGGTTTTTTTTGGGCCTTGGGGGTCCTTGTGGGACCCCTGAGCAGGCCTAGGGGTCAGGGTGTTTCTACCATGCCCCTTTTCTCTTTTTTCTTGTTTGTTTTACTGATTTCTTGTGCCTCGGTTCTACCGAGGCACAAGATGGCTGCCAACACTTCCTGGTTTGAAGTGTTGACAGCCAAGTAGCATAAAGCTCGTGCTCGGGAGGATCCGCGGCCCTAGATATCAAAACTTTTTTATTTTTTATTTTCTCAGCAACAACTGAACGGATTTACACCATTTAACAAAAAGGGATCTTTCTGAACCCTAGGCTACCTTTTTGCCAAATTTGGTGTAATTCGGTTCAGCAGTTCGGGCTGTAGCCGTGTCTAAAGTTTCCAACGGTAAATTGTATGGGGAAAACACGTTTTGGGACCCACCTTTTTTCTTGGCCCCCCACCTTGCCGAATCTCCACAAAACTTTCAAGATAGGAGCGTACTGGAGCGCCCCACGAGTTTTTAAAATTTTGCGAAGATTCGTCAATCGGCGCCAAAGTTATTGGGACTAGAATGTTGCGATTTTCCTATGGAAAATAGGTCCTAACTATGACTATCTACTGGCGACTGCCAGTAGAATATATGAATATATATATGAATATATATATTGGCAGAGGAAAGTGAAGCCGTGTATGCATTTCACCTTACTGGGAACTTTATTTAATGGTGCGAGAGCGGAGTCCACTTGGAGAAAGAACTGTGAGTCTTTTGGGCATTATTAGGAACTACCATAACCAGCATGCCTTATCTGTGACGCCCACTTGGGCGGGGCTCTAATTACAATTAAATAGACGTTCTAATGAACCCGCGTCTTGTCTCATTGCCGCCAGTGATCAAGAGCTGTGGGAAGCTCGAAACGCATATGGCAAATGAAATACCTGCGGCCCGCCGACTAAACTGCTACCTGCTGTGATTTGCGCAATAACCCTGAAGTGTGTGGCATTTCCAAAGAGGGCAACCTTGTTGTGTTTAATGAATAGCGGCCGGTCCGGTCGCGGAAATGCCCCGACGCTTGAAAGGCGGACCTGGAGTGCTTGCAAATTCAAGAGCCTCATAGACTGAGGGGGCCTCAGCAGCCGGTAAATATTGGCAGAGGAAAGTGAAGCCGTGTATGCATTTCACCTTACTGGGAACTTTATTTAATGGTGCGAGAGCGGAGTCCACTTGGAGAAAGAACTGTGAGTCTTTTGGGCATTATTAGGAACTACCATAACCAGCATGCCTTATCTGTGACGCCCACTTGGGCGGGGCTCTAATTACAATTAAATAGACGTTCTAATGAACCCGCGTCTTGTCTCATTGCCGCCAGTGATCAAGAGCTGTGGGAAGCTCGAAACGCGTATGGCAAATGAAATACCTGCGGCCCGCCGACTAAACTGCTACCTGCTGTGATTTGCGCAATAACCCTGAAGTGTGTGGCATTTCCAAAGAGGGCAACCTTGTTGTGTTTAATATATATATATATAATATATATATATATAAAAGTTGCCCCAGAGCATAGAGACGCCACTCCACCAGCAGCAACCTTTTATTTAAAAAAACAACAGCACACCTTTAGCTCATTCATTTATGTTGCCCTGACGCGTTTTGATGATCCTTCATCTTAATCATAGGGCGGGGCTCCAAGGACAAAACGTGGACAATGCACCACAACCTTCATTTTTCCCTAGGTATGCCCTCGCCAGTGAAAAGCATGCTGGGGGTTGTAGTGCAAAGATTAACCTCAGCAGGCTCCACGTCATTTGCCCGATATTTCAAAACACCCCAATGTTAAAAGCAAGTCTCTTTATGCGGTTTCTAACCCTCCAGCGCTTCAGGGATATATCTATATATATATATCTATATATATATCTATATATATATATATCTCTATATATCTCTCTATATATATATATAGATATATATATATATATATATATATATTGTTTTCGCCTACGGGAGGTTTTGAAGAAAATTCGAGCTGATATATATATATATCCACAACGAAATCCCAAGCGCGACCATCCAGAACGGCGCAACACCAAGATACAGACTTCGTAAGAAAGGTTGCAGGTAGGTGTAGTTTATTCAAACATCATAGGTCCAAATAATATATACAAATATATACACACATACATCCACACACACAGCAATATTGCAATATTCATGGTAAAAAAAAAAAAAAGCGTGAGCTCCCGCACTTTTTTAATTAACCCCTGGGTTGGTCAGGTCTCGGGGGGCATGCCATTGAAACAGGAGGGGTGCACGGGCCCCTCCTCCTAGGTCCTAACAAAGGAATGAGAATAGACACCTCCCGGGGCATTGCTTATTATGTATGTGGGGGTGCCCACACTGCATCCCGTGCCCCAGGAATTGTCACCTCCATGTGGCTAATGTTTAAAAAAGAATGTGGGGGGCACCGCCCCCCACAGCCCCAGAGACTGCCACTTCCCCGGGGCACTTTAAAACATGTATGCGGGCAGTCCTGCCGCACCCCGGGCACCGCCACCTCCCCTGAGCTAAACATGAAATTATTGCAGTGGCCCCAGGAACAACCACATTCCCAGGGCTATGTACTGCAATTGAGGGGGAACCCATCTGGCGCGATAGATGACCCTGGGGGCCGCCCCCCCGGGCCATCTCCTACCAAGCCACAACAAACACTCCGCTTTCAGCAAGCAAGAGCAGGGAAAATCCCCTTGCTTCCTGGAAGCGGAGCATTCGTCTGTTTCCATGCCCTCTGTCACAGACAAATTGCTTTCACACATAGGGGGCTGTATTTCCAGCAGCTCCCTGTGAGTAAACGCAATGCTGGCTCTCGCAGAAGGCAGGGAGTCATCGAGGACCACAGGGGCCTTGAGGCAGTCATTGGAGATGTCATCAGTGATGTCACTGACCAGGTCATGACTGATGAAATAAGTGAAGTCATAAGCAGTGCAGTGAGGGGGCGTAAGTTTTAGTTGGCTCAGCTAACTACAACTGCTGACTTTCTCTGGTTTTGTATGAGTGAAATGTAAGCCTAATTATAACGTCCCTGTAACCTTTGTTTTTTTAAATATACTACTTGTGGGTCACTGTAGGTAGTTATAGTTAGGGCTTGATTTCTAATAAAAAGCTGTTTTTCAGGTACCTATATTGGCGCCAGTTGAGGAATCTTCACGAAATTTTCCCCCAAAATTTGGCAGTCATGTCAGCTTGTGACTAGAAAGTTTTGGGGTAGCCCGTCAAGTGCGGGCGAGAAAAGGGGGGGGGGGCAAAACATGTTTTTATCATGTTAATACCCATAGAACCTTTGAAGAAGCCCGAACCGCTGGGCGGAATTATACCAAATTTGTCAGAAAGCTAGGTTTTGGTCCAGAGATCGTGCTTATTGTAATTTGGTATAGATCCATTCACTAGTTTGGGAGATATTAATTGTAAAACAAATTTGTATATATTGGGACACATATCCTCTGCGGATCAACCTGCCGGGGATCCGCAGATTCACACACCACAGCAAAGTACTGATTGGCTGGCCGCACATTTACATAAAAGTTGCGGCTACCATTTTGTTTGTTGAGGGAGCAGTCCCTGTGGCTGAAAATATATTTGTAAATTGAATGAAGGGGTCAGGTAAGTTGTATCCTGACCCCTTGCGCATGTTGTAAAAGAGGGCTGAGCATGTATCCTGGGGTCAGAAATGAGAGAAAACATTTTTGTTGGCCACTTGCTAAATCCGCGGACCATCGCGGGCCTCAGCATGGCCCCCGTGTTACTCCGCATGGGATTCACAACTGAAAAAATATATACATATTTATACTCTTTCTTCCTGTCACAGCTACCCACATACCCATACAGATACTGTAACACCCACTCATACCCATACAGAGACTCTCACATCCACACTTTTACACCCATTCATATGCCCATACAAATACTATCACACCCATTCACATATCGTACAGCATTAAACCCATTCACTTACCCATACATACCCTCTCACACCCACTCTTATGCAGACACTGTTGCACCCATTCACAAACCCATACAGACTCAGACCTACTCTTACACCTAAATATACACTTTTCACCCACTCACACACCCATACAGACACTGTCACAATCATTGACTTATCTTATAGACACTGTTACACCCAATCACAAACCCTTTACAGAGACTCTCACATGCACACCTTCATCCATAGGCTTTCACACCCAGTTGCATACCCATACAGATCCTCTTACACCCAGTCTTACAGCTATGCAGACATTGTTACACTCATTCACTAACCCATACAGAGACTCTCACACCCACACTTACATCGATATAGAAAGTTTTATATTCACTCCCATACAGACACTGTCACAGCCATTCACATATCTTACAGACACTGTCACACTCATTCACAAACCCATACAGAGATGTCCACATCCACAAATACACTTATATAAACACTTATTCAGCCACTCACATACCCATAGATAGGGTTGCACCTATCCAAATAGTATGCATACAATGTTACACACATTCAAAAATACATACAGACATCCAGAGTTAGACCTATATAAACACTTTTATAGCCCCTCAGATGCTGATGTACAGAGTCTCACACCTAGCGGTATACTCATACAGATACTGTTACAACAAGCAAGATTATGCATTGAGACACTTATGCACCTTAAATCATTCCCATGTAGACCTTGCTATACCCCCGTCGCATCCATTCACAAGTGTGTGCTAGAAATATTAAATGTTCTGTTTTGCATCAAATCTGTGCTTTTGGTTTGAGGGTCAGCGGATTTGATAAACCTTTAAAAAAAGGAAATGCAGTTAAAAAGAACAACTGGGACATAGGGTGGCTCTTAGAAGAGCTGTTGTATTTGTTGTGTGTATATGATGGGTACATATACGGATGCATTGGTTCAAGTTGCTCAGAAATATACTCTGTAGCCTTTGTCTGTGAAGTGAGTACCATCTCTTCTGTAGAATCCATGCATGTTGATGCGTAGGTTACTATTGTAGACATAGCCCATGTTATGGTCTCTGAAGAATACTGAAACAGTTTTTGTAAGATATTTCCTGGCTTTCCCTATTTGTGGACAGAATTCAGATGATCACTTCCATTTCTGCCTCTGGCATATGGTAGAAAACACCAAGGCAGAGTGAGGGAAAAGTTGCCTTAATTTTACAAATGTATTTATAATTAGGATTTTCAATCCTTCCCCAGACAGTGTGCCCAGGTCATTGCCACCACAGTGCACAATTATGAGGCCTGGATAATGGGAATCCATAATGCTTTTAAACAATGGAAGCAATTGCTGCCACTTTAACCCTCTCTAGCCAAACCCACTAATGTTCACATTAGGCAAGCCCAGGTCTCCGTCAATACCACTCTTTCTAGCAAACTCTCTCGCCCAGAACACAAAGCGATGACCTTCAATCTACACTCTAACTATTCTGAAGGATGGAGCAGTAGCACACAGTAGAATGCTGAAGAAGGCTGCAGCTGAATGAGGCAGTTTTTTTTAAATGAAGTCCGTTAGAAAAGACTCTTGCAAGTAAAATGTAAAAGACCACATTTGAGTGGATGCTGTAATTGTGGCACTGTTTAAAAACTAGGGTGTGGTATACATTTAAAGTAAGTATATGTCTGGTTGGCTATGTGGGATATGTTTGGAATTGCATACAGTCAACCACACCTCCTAGCTTGGGTTTAGGAGCTAGCTTGGGTGTGACCTACTAGTAACAGAGAATGTTACTATTTTGGTCACCATGGAAACCGAGCTACAGGAGTATGGGGGAGAACGAACAAAAATCTAGAATGTCAATGTAAGGAGACATGATTCATAAAGAAATAATATTTAAATATTGTTTGGGTCTAAATTTAGGTATTTGTAGGCAGTGATGTGTAAGTGGTAGTGTTTAGGAATAGTTTGTAAAAAAGATTTCCATTTGATGCGTGGATCCACAGATTCACCGGGAGGTAAAACGGCAGGATGTGCTAAGCACCACAGATTTCTTCATGGTTCCGCAATTCCTGCCCAAAACCCCTACCGAATTGGGCTGTCTTTAAAGGAGGCAAACAGAGGGTTAAGAAATGTGATCATTGAGAAAAGCTGTTTGATTAGTAAGGAAATTAAATGGAAGCAGTTTTTCTATTTGTTTACAGCCTCTGTAACCTTTAAAGCAAAGTTGAATAGGATGCCATTAATGGCTGCCTTGTATGAGAGTGGTTTATCATTCTTTTCCTTGGGTTTTGTATGCTTTCTTGGGGCAAAGTTGAGAACTTCATACTGATAAAGAGAAATACTCTGGTGCGGCTTGCTGTCGACCAAGATGGCCACACACTGAGCGAGCTCCGCTTGTCGACAGTGTGTAGCCCCCTGAAAACATCTGTAATAATCCGTTGGTCATCGTGCTGCCTACCTTGGTAACTGGGAAGAGGCTTAGGAGCACAGGGAAAGCCATCTAAGAAACTTGAGGGTGGCTGCAGGAGGCGTCAAGAACCGGAGACAAGCAGCGAATGCAGCCCAGATTGGAAAACAACATTCCAAAGAGGAGTAGCGGGAGGTAGCGACAGTCTGGACCGAAGTATTCCACCTGGGACAAGATGGACACTGCCTGGCAGAACTGACGACCCCCGCAACTCCAGAAGAAATAAGGAGGGACCGAGTGTGGAGTCCTGGAGCTGCTGATGGGTCAGAGTGGAAGACTGATCGCCGGTGAAGGTCGAACTCCCGCTATTGAGAAGGAGACCCCCGGCGGCACGATGAGCAGACGCGCAACAGGTTTAAATCAGAGGTCACAACAAGAGCTGGGGACAGCTTTCTCCCCCCCTCCTGGGCAGCTAATCTGGAGGTTCCCTGGTGCGGGCGGGCGGAGGCTGCCCCCAAGGACCACCCACAAACAGGGAGCGGTCAGAGTCCGACCCAAGCACCTGTCAAACTACTTTTCAGGCGAACAAGCATATAGAGTTATGAGGCAACCGCCGCATCCGGAGACCCCCATTGCACAATCATTGCCTGAATACTGAGCTTCAGGGACCACAATGCAATTTTACAAGGGGCACACTCTCATGGAGACCTACAATAAGAGAACGCAACAATTCGATGTTGATACGGTCACGAAAGCCCTAGGGATAAAATCTCAAATACTATTCCCTGCCAAGCTCAAGGGTCTGATGGAGGGGAAGCAGTTCTTCACGTCGCCGGAAGAAGCTCAGGACTGGCTGGAGCATTGCCGGTCGGGGCAAGATTAACTAAATAACTAATTCCAGAAAGTCCGAACACCAGAGGTGAGGGACTTGGCGTCTCCGGCTGGCCAGCAAAACCAAGAAAGAGAAAGGGATGACATTTGACAAATGCCACACAGAGCTACCCATTTCTTTGAGCCTCTGACAGAACAGAGGGGGCCACCAAGCCGTGGCAAAAACTGATCTATGTCTCCTATGAATCATTGGACTGGGACGCTTATGCCATATAACAAGGTAGCAATGGGACCAATGCATATGAACACCGGGAGCCACATGATTTGAATGGGTTAATCATGTGTCAGGAAACTCACAGTTGCTACCATTTGGAATACGTCTTTACAGGGTGCCCTAAAAAAGAAGAACCAGAATTATAGTCAAGCCAAATATGGTCAACTATTGGTATAACATTGAATAATAATTGACCATTACAAGATGGCCGCCGCTTTGGCAAGTTACTCTGCACCATTTTAAAACACCCGAGCATTCTAGTGTATAAGTGTTATGCACGTGGCTTCACCTGCGCACTTCAATTTAGTTTAGCACGTTTGAACAGTTTCTCCGCATTTGAGAAGTGCGTGAGAGAACGGTTTTCCTTTGAATTTCACGATAGCGGTAAGGAAAGTATTTGCTTCATGTGGCGAGGGTTGCTCCACATCTTTAGAAACAAAGACATTCTTTGAGCCTCGAAGAGTCGCACTTCCGTATGGGAGTTGACTGAAGATTTCCAGAAAGTTCAGCGGTTGCAGAGAAGGCAGCCGAGGTCTTCCTAGCTTCAAGTTGTTGAGAAAGTATCACACTTGGGAGCAGAGATGGTGAGCTCTAGGCAAGCAAGAATTCCTGGTGAGACAGAACCTAATTCATCGAATCTACTTTTCAAGTAAGACAATTCCACGGAGGCAACGCAGGGCACTGTCAGTTAGCCAGCTACTTTCATCCATTGTGGCTCTGTCCTTCCAATGAGCTTTCCCTGATCTTTTCCTCCCTTTCTTACCTTCATTGTTCCTTTTTGAGCGCTTCAGTCAAGGACATGTACTGGCTAATAAGACTGCAAATATCTCGAGGATATAAACTGTAAGGACTAGTACATATTATACCAGTTTCTTCATTATAGAATAGAAAACCAACCAACTAATTTCATTAGAGTTAGAGGGTACAGTTCTGGAACAGTAAATAACATTTGAGGGAGAGTTAGTTGAGTTACAATATTTAAAACCTATTCTCTCTTTTGCAGATAGTCTACACTGCTATTATACAACTACAGAGTCTAACTCACTAATACAGAAGAGGGGCTTATACTCAAATAATGTCTGGTAGGAAGCAGCCTGGTCTAGAGTGAAGTAACAAAGGGTACAGGTAGAGAATAGTTGTGATATTTAAGTTGCTCTCCCTCTCCATCTGTGTATTAGGCACCCAAAGGCTGAAGGAACCTCAACACAGAAGAATTCCAAGAAGCACACTGAGGGTGCCAGCGATTGGAGGAGTGTCTCTTCTCTTCCCACCCCCCTTTTCCCCCTTATTGGTGACATTGCTCTGTCAGAGGAGCGGCGGCACCGGTGGGCGGGCATAGAGAACAGCGGCTATTTGCTCCTGCAAAGACTATTGGGTTCTGACATCATGATTTGATAACTAAATCGGCGACAAACTGCCTCCTGATTGTTCAGTGCACAGTTTTGGCTGACTGACACTCTTCAGGTTGAGGACATGGAGGGGTTTTCTCTCATTAACCAGGGATGCAGGGAGGGGGGTAATCGGGGCTTTAATTGATTACTTTGGTTGTATAGCTATGCTCATCAATCGTAACAGTCAATGCATAGTACGAACACTCAGAACATCAACCCAGGAGAGGTGGGAAGATGGGATGTTATTGACAGCCACTAATGGAGGTCTCCAAACAAGCGGCACTACGAATATGGTCATGGAACGTAAATGGATTGGGGAACATACCCTAGTCCTGCAACACATTAAACTTCACCTCCTGACATCGTTCTGCTATAAGAGACGCACCTGAAGGGGAATCACTACAAGGCCCTAGACCAATTTTGATACAAACTAGCAACCCACTTGGGGAATACATCCAGTTCCCATGGGGTGGGCATCCTGGTTAGGAAATTATTGCCACTCACAATAAGGAAAATATAGTGACACACCCTGGGGTGTCATGTGGCCTTGTCGGTCAGTTGGGAGGGCCGAGTATTCAATCTCTGTTCCCTATACGTTCCACCCAAACTACATGTGGTTATCCTGCCACAATTGTGTGCCCCACTCCTGAAACTAACCCCCAGGATCCTACTTGTAGGGGGAAACATGAATGAAGTGATGGACCCGCAACTGGATCGACTAGGCTCAGCAAGAAACCCAAGGACCCTCCCTGACTTTGCCTTAGCATTGGGCCTGACAGACCTGTGGAGAACCCAAACCCCCCTCTTAAAGCAATACACCTATTACTCAGTGCCCCATGGGTCCATTTCACAGATTGACTATTTCTTTACACGTCACAACCAAGTTGGGAAATTCTAGGGTGCCGAGCACTTGGCGCAGGTATATAGGGCCACTTTCCAGTTGGAGTGTCACTGAGGGGACCCACAGTTCACAACAATAGCTACTCTAGACTAGACTCCTAGAACTGTGGTGGAATGTGTGGGGAAGAGAAAAAAAACAGGTGGAGCCAGCGGCTGGGCACATGGGTGGAGCATGGCCAGGTGGAGCACGGCTAGGCTGCGGGTAAAGCAGGAGGTGGAAGAGATTGATAGGCTGTTCAGAAAACTGCATATGGCAGCCTGCATGGTAAGGCGACCAGAAGACAAATAGGCAAGACACCAACAGGTAAGGTCAGTTAGGTGTTCCAGTTACTCATAGTCATGTAGGACTCATAGGGACCGGTATGAATATAGAACTGGGTTCAGTATGGGCCAACTTACGATCAGGAGGAGAAGAGCACAGGATGAAAAAGTACCGGGGAAAAACTGAACTGGGTTGACACACAGGGGACACTGACACATCATGGTGGACAGTTTGGATGATTAATCAGATGGTAAACTGTATTATGAAGACAAGATTGAAGAAGTTCCTGAGGTAGGGGAAGTTAAGATGGTATGGCAAGAAGACAATATGAGGATCAAAACAATGCCAAAATGACTCAAGATCCTAAGGGCATGTGACTTACAAAACAAGGATTGGTGGTCTTTTGTGGGGCATCAAAGGGAGCAAGAATACACAGTGAAGAGAAGAATTAAGAAAGAACAAAGTATTGGTTGTCTACGAAATAGGCTGAAATGACAGAGGAAATGTCAGTTGATCAGTGCTCAGAGAAGAACATATAAAGTTAGTACGTACACAAAAGTGGGAGGGGGTCTGGAGGTGTGGATTACATGTTGGTACTTAGAAGACAAGCATGAGGCCACTAGGTCAATGGATAAGGACTAGAATTGAGGCATTCTAAAGAGCAAGTGTTGAAGATAAAGACAAAGGGACATTAAATGAAAGGGAGTGAAAGCAGGGGATAGCAAACAGTAGAGGATTGTCTTGAGGTAAAGGGTCTGGGGGAATTGGGAAAACTACAGAAAATGCCATATTTTGGGATAACAACAAAACCATTGGGACACAAAGGAAAACTTCTTAAAAGGTGATTTTATGTATATGCTTAAGTTTTTATCGATATAAGTAAGTGCAAAAGTGGGTTAGGACTGGTTGAGGATGCAGTGGGTTTCAGTCAGCATTGAGAACTGACATAAGCAGTCCTTATATATTCTAGTGTTTGAACACTAAGAACCGTGTGGCCCATTATATAGATGATTGGATGTGATCTGTGTGAGAAGGAATTCCACATGAGAATTGGAAGGATGTGGAAATTCAGCACGGAGGACAATTTAAGGACCTTTGTTCCAAATTAAATGGCACAACTGAAGTGGCCACCCATAATCCATGCCGTCAGTAGCCTCCTGCACAATATTAGACCTTTCTGGGGTATCCTAGCTGATTTGAGGTGGGATGATTCCCATTCTCATACAGGTAAGGAATGTTGCTCATTTCAAGGGGCTTACTTAAGTTTACCAAATGTGGTGCAAGTGGACCAAGTGAGGATAAAAACTCAGGTCCAATGGAAATATGGATAAGGACCCTCACACTATTTAAGAGGGAAGTATTGGAATAAGGTTAGCTTTTTACTGAGTTAGGGAAGCTGCAGGTATTTTGGGCAGGGGGTTTAAGCAGCGGCTTTGGTTCAGGAACCAGGGCCCACAGAGAGGCATTGGGTGGAAAATTTGAATCAGTGCCTGCAATGCTGCAGGTGGATGGGAGAACTGAGGAAAATATATGAAGTAGGAGGGTGAATGACCCAATTTACTATTTGCCACTGGACAACTTATTTGTGTCCCCCCATGGAGATAGTGTCTAAGGTAGCAAAAGAGGAGTTTCTGTTGTTGGTCCATGAAGGGCAGTTTGCCAATATTTGTATCCATGAGGATGAAAGAACAAGAGACAAAGCAAAAGCCTTCTTCGACAACTAAGGAAAATGTCCTTGTTGCTGTCCTTTTCCACCCTGAGGCGTGCGGTCTCTGCCACAATCCTAGCCAGGTTGGATTATGGTAACTCGTTATACATAGGGCTGCCGCAAAAACTCTTGGACAAGTTGCAGGTTGTCATGAATGACGCTGCAAGACTTATTTTTAAAAAGCCGAGGAACACACATGCATCCCCCCTCATGCGAGAACTGCATTGGTTGCCAGTTAAGCAGAGGATAATGTTTAAAGGGTTGTGCATTGTGCACAAAGCCCTGTATGGAAGGGCGCCAAGCTATATGAAATCCCGCCTGATTCCTTATAGGCCGGGTAGGGCGCTACGATCTGCAGAAGCTACCCTCCTCACTCAACCACGCTGTAGACTGGCCACCGTGGGTGGTCACGCCTTCTCCTTTACTCTTCCAGCATTCTGGAACAAGTTGCCAATGGAACTGCGGAAGGAAACCAACTTGTTGTCCTTCCGGAAGAAATTAAAAAACAGTGCTCTTTCAGCAAGCGTGGGGTGGCCTGTAATTTATGACCAGCTGCTTTCTGTACTCGGTTGCATGGACCCTGACAAAGCGCTTAGAGACCCCTGGGTTATAACGCGCTATATAAATCAAATAAATAAATAAAATAAAATAAAAGGGGGCTTAGATATTAAAGTGCAATATCAAAGCAGATTTTCCGCTATAAAAGGAGCATGTGGTTAGCTTTTGTTTGGTAGGCTTGCAATTTGAGGGGTTTCTGTTGTGGTCAATGGTTTGCCAAAGAGACATTCTATATCTAAATGTTACTGGAGGAGCTAAACTCTTTCCTGCAGCAGTTTTTTTTTTAGTGTTAGGTGTGGAGAGGAAGACTTGTGAACACTTTCTGTTTTGCAGGATGTATGGGTTGGTGTGGATTCAGGAATGCATTGGAGCAGTTTCAAAAACTGATAGAAGCTATGGTTGCCATCAGAGGCAAAGACGATGGCTAGGACAGTTACACAATTGACTTTTTGAGAGTGGAGCCTGATTTGGATAAGATGGACCATGTTTCCTGATGAACAAGGTGGCGTGGAGACAATCACTTTGCTGACGGAGGAGGTGGTGGTGGTGGCAAAGACGTTGATGCTGAGGAAGATTATGCAGGTACACATGAAGATCAGAGTTTTTCAGAAGCAGGAGGCCCAGGTGGTTTCTAAATATATTGACAAGGTAGGTGGAATCTGGAGAAGTGGACCAGTGGATGGATCAGAGAGGGAAGAAGTATTATGTTTCTTGATAGTTTCCTCTTGGGCATGTGGTAGCTAACAAGAAAGTTAATTTTAACTTGTACATCGAGATAGTTGTGTCATTGGTGCATTGAATGTTAGTGAGGGATGAGCAAGTGTTGTGGCTATTCAATTTGTGAACAGAGAAGTGGCTACCCCTTCTGCTTGGATGAACATAAGGAACATTGACAGAACATGCCGCAGTTGAAGGTAAATTACAGCGAAAGCATAACCCTAAATCTTGAGACTAAGAAAGTTGGATTTGATCAGCTTTAGATTTATTTTAGACCTCAAGATCCCTTTCAAGTTGCTTCTTTGAGACCCTGTGCATGAGTGGATTGTTCAAAAAAGCCCCTAGAAAATCGCAATTCAAGAGGGTTAACACACACTCCTCTTCAATACCTGCTCAAAGCCACAAGAGTCACAGCAAAAGATGCGGGCACATGGGTGTGTCTTGATCATAATTTTCCCCTCATTCTGTGCCTTTGCCGCAAAGTAAAGACGACCCTTCATTGCCTTCCGCCTGCAAAGAAAAAACATACGATCAGATTAGAACAAAGGATATACACTAATTTATTGCTATTAATTTATCTATTTATTATTTATCAATCACTAACGTACCTGGAGGGTTTAAACCTCTCACAGAGTTCCAGGCCAAATGAAATAGTATAGCATTTCACCCCAGCCTCAATAGTGGTGCAGGCTCCCAGACTTCTTCACTACATTTTGCCGACCCGTCAGCTTTCGTCACGGCTCTCCCAGTGCTGGAACCTTTCCACAGACACACTCATCCATACGTACCACCTCATGCCTCAGATCATGGAGACAACCTAGGCACCGTTCTTCAGGTCTATAACATTATCCTTAGAGCTAACGTTTTTTGCGATCTTATCTTCACTTGTATTAAAGCTAATCCTGGCACAGCTCTTCAATTCCACTACTCACAGCGATGTGTTAAAGTTAATCCCACTCACCTCTTCATTTCTACCATGATCAATTACTGCTACAGTTAAACCCTGACACACCAATTCCCTTGTACCACTATTAGTGATGTATAAAAGCTAACCCCAGCACAGCTCTTCACTGTTACCACTCTCAACGATGTGTTAATGTGAAACCCAATACAGCTTTTCATTCTATCCCTCTCTACGTCATACTAGTCACCGCAACACCTCTATTCACTTCTATCATTGTCACCAATGTACTACCGTTTACCTTGGCACACCTCTTCACTTGTATGCACTAAAGCTAAACCCAGCAAAGCTCTGGACTTTTACCACAGTCTACGGCATGCTAGCCACCCCAGCACACACCTGGGCTTCTACTGCTCTTTCATTAGTGCTACGGTTGTTCTCAGGCACTCTCCTTCAATTCTATCATTCTCTCCAATGTACAAGAGTCATGCCTATCGCACTCCTTTTTTTCGTTCATGCTCTTCTCAGTACAAAAGTCTCCCTAGACTCTCGGCTTCACTTCTATCACCGCTTCTGATGTACTACAGCCACCCTAGATACGTACATCTACCACTCTCTCCAATGTGCTGCGGTTTACCCCAACACACCTATTCACATCTAACACTAGTATGTACTACATTTACCCACTCACACACACCTCCACTTTTGCAAATGTACTAAGGTCCCCATTGGCATCCGTCTCCCTTGTCAATCAGCCCTTAGATCTCCCTAGTCACTCTCCCCTTCTACAACACTCTTCCCGATGAACCTCTTCCCTTCCACCGTTTTCGCTTCAGACTTGCATCTCACACATCTCTAGCTTGTTCTACTCATCAGTGTCTAGTTTTCCCCAACCCAGGGCACATAGGCCCATCAACTGCCTTGGCAGGACAAAGTGCTTATGTCCTTAAATGTTTGTACATTTATTGCGTTTCATTTATCAGCTGAAACAGGACTTCAGTAGACCGGACGGGCAGGATAAAGTAGCCCTCTTAGTTACTTTAATACTTTACCTGAACTGTGAAACTGAAACAAAACCTGTCAGGACCAGTCTATGTGTGGCAACAGTTTCTTTGACTCTTGTAAGAGGGGACAGCAATTTGCCTATTTTCTCCTTTTTCCAACAGTGGTTGGAATAGATATTCTTAATAATTACAACGGAGTATGTTTAAAGTATATATATTTCAAAATAGATTGAATTCATAGGTTTAAACAGTTTAGTTTGACCAGCAACTGGCAATATTGCTGTGTAACTTTTAAACATGTCTCCTACAATAAAATAAGATTTAGCGCTCCCTGTCAGAAGACTAGTGTTCTCTTAACTTTGTCTTTTCAGGTGTTTTCAATGTTCTCCTATCAGCTGGTCTTTGACAGCAAGTCAGAATTTAGCTACGCCTTGTCAAGTATCAATGTTTTCCTCTTTTCATTATTCTAGGGAGTAACCATTTCACCAAGTAATGAATGAGCCCATGGTTGGTGGCAGTAACAATGTAGAGTAGATTCATACAACTTTTTCTTACTGTAAACACCGGGAAAGGGATCTACTAAGCCCTTCTGTGTAAATTAAGTGTAGTCACCCAAATACTACTTGTCTACATAATGTGCGTGTATGTACAACAGAGTCTCTACATGCCTGGGATACCCAATTTTCTGGATGTGTTAATGACTGTCTGTGTATTCCCCCATCTGCACAGCCACTCCTTTGCTACGGTGTCCTTGTCCTGTGGCTTTTTTTGCCACAGCTCCTCTGGGCTTAGAAGATCCACTTTGTTCCCTATGACTTGTGTCCATCCCTGGCACACTGACTGAATTGGCAGGGAGTTGTATGTTGCCAGGTGGGCTTACTCCTTTCTTTGGCAAGGAAAAACCTTACCTTTTCTTCCAAATAAGCTCCCATTACAAGCCTTTTTCCCTGTAACTGTTATGCTCCCTGCTCTACAATGAGTTGGGGTTAAATCGCTCCCTAGTGGGCTTTGAGAGCATCCAAAAATCCCTGGGGCTACCTTATTCCTAGACCTATAGATCTGTAGTGACTTTATGGTGGCTGGATGGTGCTTTGCCAGGGGAGCAGTAAGCCATGTCACAAAAGTAGCCCCAACTCTTTAGAGCGACACCTGTGAAAGACTATTTTTTAGCATGAGTGGTATTTTCTCAAATATAGGGCTCTGAGGTTTCCCTGAGAAATCCATAAATATTTAAATGTGCTTACCAGGTTTTCAATGCCATCAAAATGTTCTGACTGTGTCTTGCCCGTTTTGAGATACGGCCCCATGAAGAAGCACCCCACCGAGGCATCAGCATATCACATTCGCAACTTGTGATACTGGCTCCTGGATTGCATCCTGGTTGCCCGAACGATTATATGTGATCTGGAAGCGGCACCGGTGAAACTTTTAGACTGTTGATATATATTTTTGTGTACAGGATCTAGTCCTCCTGCCCATTTCTGACGTTCCCAGTTGGAGGACTAAATAGCCTTTTTTTATCATTGATTAGCGGCAGGAATCTAGCTTGCAAAGCTAGCCTGACCAGAAACGACACAAAGACTACAGTGTTGGTCTTAAATAGCACCTCTTGTCACTATCATTTTATCAACTGGTCTGTCATATTGAAAGGAGCAACTTCCAGAGACGGGGCTCAATGGGAATGGCTCAGAAGTGCTTTCTCCAAACGTTTACACCGAGTTGTAGAATGAGGTCCAGTAGAAAAGCTCTGAAGATCTTTAACATTAACCGGTAGACACTTTGAGTTTTCAACACTGTGTTCTGTGACATCTACTCCATTTTGTACACATGACATTAGGTAGCAGGGTCTGGCAGTCTCTTAAGACACTAATTCGTTTAGTTAAGTGCAGAATATTCCATGTGATATCCATTGAAATATGCATATTTTAGAGTATTCATTCTGGAAGAAGAATCCAGGTATTGATTTAGAAGTCTGAACGAAAATGCAAGGGACATCATCTTATCCCTATCCAAGCTCCACAGCCAAGTTTCTCAATGAATAAATCCAATACATTGAAATTTATATGCTATGTCGCTTATTTCACTGCTTACTCTTTCAACTTTTTCACTGTTTTCCATGTAAATGTAATCAATTTATTTTACTTATTCCCGTACTTCATTCTTCATAAAACAATGGGGGATACAATTGCATAAATAGGTTTGAACATCGGATACGCGAAAGAACAGGATGGTACTAGCCAGCAAGGGGAATAGGATTTATCCACGTAGGAGAATGCCGTAGATTTAATTGTTAATAGAGCCGATATCGCCGTTGGGTGGGGGTGTACATAGAGTGTCACAGTCCGGACGTATTGTGCTGTCATTAACGCAGTAAAATAGTCACATTAAGTCTATGTAAACAGTTATGAACGTCAGTTACGATGGGGTTGGTGATATATTTTAATTAGTTTTCTTGTATTGTAGATACCCCTGATGAAGGGAAGCATCCCGAAATGCATTGGGTTCTTTTAAATAAAAGACGTAACATGTGGAAACGGATTGTGTTCCTGTGTTTTATGAAGAATGAAGTACGGGAATAAGTAAAATAAATTGATTACAGTCACATGGAAAACAGTGAAAAAGTTGAAAGAGTAAGAAGTGAAATAAGTGACTTAAGCATATAAATTTCAATTTATTGGATTTATTCATTGAGAAACTTGGCTGTGCAGCTTGAGTAGGGATAAGATGATGTCCCTTTGGATTTTCGTTCACACGTTCATCGCGACTTGGACGGAGCGCGAAACAAGTTTGCACGCCGTTACAGTTTTGAACCGTTGAGTATGATTACATATTGAGTACACCGGTGTGCATCTGACCGTTCTTTATATTTATTGATTTAGAAGTGCCACATTTTCTAGAACGATGTAGGGTCTCCTAACGAGATTAGGAATCTTGGCTCATACGCGATTTGCCGCCAATCTCTTCCCATCTTCCCAGATGAAGCATCTTAATCTTCCCGGTGTTGGCTGCCCAAAATCAAGATAAATAATGTGGTTTTCTCCCAGTCACATGGGTCTCTGCAATCTACAGTTTGTAAACTATTTCAAAACATGGTAGCCAACTTGTCTAAGTTTGTCTGCAATTAGCAATGCTCAATCATGTGGTGCGTCCAAATGAAAACAGTAAACTGTTGTACCCGTCCTCTGTTCCAAATTGCAAAAACACTCACTCATCTATTATTAAACATTTGTGCTTTTATAGTATTAGTGTTTGTTCCAAAATTATGATTCATTATAACCTGGTCTCCTGAAAATGTTTCCAAATGTATCTGAATGTATCTGAATGTGCCAGTTGCAAATTCATCCACACAACAGTATTATGTGTTCTGCCCATCTATGTTTGCATTCCATTCTTTATTAAGCACACAATGCAATCCAAAAGGGGAATTCATTTTCTCAAATTCTTGAAGTTACAACAAAGGATGCTTTGAGTTGAATCATGCATTAAAGCTTTACGATGGGATGGACTGAGCATATACACAGACCACATGGCGAGGTGCTGACAGTCGCAAGTGAGGAGCGGTCAAAGGGGATCTCTTGTTGACCCATATGAAGGATGTATTCACAGATCCGCTTCATCTTTGAGCTGCAAAAAAGGATGTTTAATCGTGTATTTGTTTAAACGACTGCTCCATTGCCTTTTCTCATTTTGTTTTGTTGCTTACAAGGAAAAGATACTTAGTTGCACACAATTAATCCAGAACTGTGCCAACTGTACCTTAGTGAAGTTTCAAATGCATTTTCCTGTAAAGTAGCGTTGTCAATGTTTTCATTATGCTCAATAATTTCATTATGCCTGACTTTGCTTGGTTTGAGCCTTGATTGTTAATTCCCTTGCACTGGATGGGCATCATATGGAAGAATGTTAACAGGGACTCTAAACCATTTATTTGCAAAGCGCATATAATGCAACATCCCCAGTGAGTATAAAACATTCTGCCGGTAGTCCCGATTGATAGGTGCAGGGCTGAAGAGGTGTACTGGATAAAGTGGTCATTTTTCACAGTCTTTCAGCATTCATCCAGGTAATGGGTGCGGACACTAGAACTGGTTGGTTAGAATCAGGTACAAAATATATGAATAATGTTCTAATAAATGTATAAATATATGATTTAATATTCATGCATTTACCACTATATCACACTGTAGCAGTTTTAAGTCTGACAGAAGGGGGATGGGAGCACACTGCCTCAGCTCCCAGCACAGTTCGCCCCTTAGCATTGTGGTAAATGCAGTTCACAGTGATTTCTTACTTGAATTTTAGCTGTAGTGGTTCACCAAAGTTGGTGCAGGTTAGTGCTGCAAATCTCTAGACACATGTTTCTGGATTTTATCCTTCATCAGTAGAGATAAAAAACGAAAACTCCTTCTGGGGTTGCTGGAAAGGCTGCCACAGTCTCTCAGGTCACAGTACCTCTCTCTGGCGCACAGGTGCATATCCAAGAGCTCGTCAGCTCAGTGGCTCAAGGGAGCCTTTTCAAACAGAAGGGGGATGGGAGCACACTGCCTCACCTCCCAGCACAGTTCGCCCCTTAGCATTGTGGTAAATGACGCATTGCCGGAGGACTCATCGCGGTTTTTCTGGATGGTTTTTTACTCTGCCGGTCGTCATTATTATATCACGATCTGGGCACTAAAGTCTTTACAAAGGACCTTTTATGATTGACCACGCTCTCTGTGATCGCAGTTCTGAACTATATATTAAATAGACCTATTACGTACAGATTCTCACTTTGGACAGATTTATACAAGATCCTTTGAAATCAGCGGATTGTTTTCGTTGCTATACGATCACTGGACCACTGGTCTTCAAGTTGGTGATACAAGCCTATTGGGTTACTGCGGTGTTACATTCTTAGATCTTCGCTTATCATCTCTACTTGAAGTATTTTCTTATCAGCGCCCTGAAGAAGTCCCTTTGGGACGAAACGCGTCAGCTGTATGGTGCTCCATTGTTTCTATTGAAATAAAGAATTGAAATCGAGGAATCTCCATTTCTGTGACTTATTGGAATTGTAACCTATACTGATTAATTATATGTTAAATGCTGTGGTGCACCTGTGCTGCTATATTTTAATTCAGTTCCCCAGGGAACTAGCATTGTTACAGTGGGTGCTATTCAGTGTGCACACGAACCCCTGTGAACTTAGTAGGAGTATAAATCATCATTTAGGGCTACTTTATGTTAGGTGCTGACCCTGAGAAGGTTCCACTGTTAGGTCTTTTTACCTGTACTAAGTTTGAACTGTGTACTGCATTTACCAGGATGCAATGGGGCGAACTGTGCTGGGACTGTGAGGCAGTGTGCTTCCAACCCCCATTCTGTTTAAAAGGCTCCCTTGAACCATCAAGCTGACGAGCTTTGGAGATGCACCTATGTGCCTGTGAGGGGTACTGTGACCTGAGAGAAACTTGGCAGCATTTCAAGCAAACCCAGATTATTTTTCTTTGCTCTCTAATACTGCTGATCTTTACTGAAGACGGGCTCAACACAGAAACACGTGTCTAGAGATATACAGCAATGTCTGCACCAACTTTGGTGAAAAACTCCAGCTAATTTTGAAGTAAGTTTGAACTGTGTACTGCATTTACCAGGATGCAAAGGGGCAAACTGTGCTGGGACTGTGAGGCAGTGTGCTCCCACCCCCATTCAGTTTTATGTCTGGTTTGAAAAGCCTTTACTTTTCGGAAGTCTATGAAATAAGGGAATATTTTTTCACATACTTTGAAGTCCGAGGCTTGAAGCTTTTTGAGAATGCACAATTGCTCTTCTGCAAGCTTTACATAGATCACCGACAGAATAACTGAATACTAAATATTGCATGGACAGAATATTGTGCCAAAAATATTGAGGAGCAAAATATTGAGACGGCACATGCAAATATGTAAGTGTAGATTTACTATTCTTACCTCCATGTCTACGTACCGTGAAGATATACATATCTTCAAGTTACGTAGACGTGGAGTTATATATAGTAAAACTTAACTTACATATAGAAACTTACCCTGTACAATATTCTTAACACAATATTTTCATACACAATATTTTTGGTTCCGATATTTTGTGTAACCACATTTTGCATCAGACCACAGAAATAAATATTCTTCTGTTTATGAGACAGCAGAAAAATTTGTGACCAGCTCTATTCAGAAGCTACTCAGAAGAGGGGCATCCCCTTCATTATTGTGGAGGATTATAACACTTTTTACTCACCTGTTGGTAAGTACTCAACACATTAAAACATAGGACATATTTACCACGATGTACCAAACCAATCTGGTGAGTTCTGCTTCACAACCCCATTCCAAGCCTTATCTGGTCCACACAACGTCTATGCTTTTAGCTATGGGACATCATATTTTAACCAGAGATCTCATTTTAAGCAGGTTTTGGGGTCTATCAGGTAAGCCACACCTGATATGCATCTTTAAACTTAAGGATTTCCTACAAGGTGTTAACTGTTTTCAGGACACTTTATAACTTAGTATAGGATATTCACTACAGGTGTCTTTGTATACCTTTTGGATAAGTTGGTCAAGAAAGCTATACATGTAATGTTACCCATGCAATTTTCATAAAACATAGCTCTCACTGTCAGTTTGTTGGTTGTAAATAATTTTTTTCTTTTTTGGTGATTGACTTGTGCTCAGTTTTCTTGCCTTGCTCATTTCTTAGTTTTGTTTGTTCTAGGTCACATGAATGCCTGCAATGTATGGTGAATGTTACCTACCTAGAAGGCATCTGTTCTTGGCATGAGTAGATTCACATGCTTTGCATATTCCTGCCATCTAGTGTTGGGTCTGGATGTTTGCAAGTTGTTTTTCTTTGAAGAAGTCTTTCCAGTCTCGAGGTAAGGTGACACTTCCTTTCAGTGATAGTGTGCATGGGCATCGACTCCATTGTTAGATTGTTTTCCTGTAAAGGGTGAGAATGGAGTTAGTGAGTGTAGACTAGAGATATCCATGCATATGAATGTAAATTGAGAACTACTATAACCACAGGAGACCGGGGAGGTGGGTGGGCGCATGTGAATCTAAAGCTCTACATGCCAAGAACAGATGTTTACTGGGTAAGTAACATTTTCCCTTTGAGGCATGTGAGCTGTAGATCACATGCTTTGCATAGACTATATAGCAGTATACTCTCAAAGCGGTGGCTAACCTGTAGTGGTTGTGGTTGTTTGAAACAGTGTTTTGAGTACTGCTTGGCCTACATTTGCCTGTTGTCTCGCTAACACAGCTACACAATAGTGTTTGGTGAATGTGTGCAGTGTAGACCATGCTGCTGTCTTACAGACGTCGGTTGGGCGAATATTCTCTAAGTCTGCCATAGTAGCCCCTATTTTGCGAGTGGAATGTGCTCTAGGGGGTAATATTAAAGTTCTTTTTGCTTTGGAATTACATGTTTGGATACATTTTACAATCTATCGTGCAATACCGGACTTAGATATAGGATTGCCTTTGTGTGGTGGAGAAAAAGCAACAAATAGTTGCTTTGTTTTTTGATAGTCTTTGGTTCTTTCTACATAATATAGTATGGCAGGTCTAACATCAAGTGTGTGTAGAGCTCATTCTGCTACAGAAACAGGGTGAGGAAAGAACACAGGTAACTCAACTGATTGATTGATATTAAAGGCAGAAACTACTTTAGGGAGAAATTTACGATTGTTTCGAAGAACCACCCTATCTTTGTGAGGTTGAAAGAAAGGCTCTTGTATAGTTAATGCCTGAAGTTCACCAACTCTCCTTAGTGAGGTTATTGCTATGAGGAAAGCAACCTTCCATGAGAGGAACTGTAACTGACATTTGTGCATTGGTTGAAATGGTGGACCCATTAGCCTTGTAAGGACTATGTTTAAGTTCCACGCTGGTGCAGGGGGAACTTTTGGTGGTATCACCCTTTATAATCCTTCCTTTTAACCCTTTGAACACTGGTATCTGAATATAGATGTGTTGTCTATTCTGCAAGTATGCAGCTACTGCTGGTAGGTGTAAATGAATGGATGTGTAAGCCAATCCAGATTGCTGTAAATGCAACAGATAACAAAACGATGTTCTGTAAAGGAGCATCAAGTGGATTAATATTGTTGTTGTTACAATAGATAACAAACCATTTCCATTTTGCTGCATAACATGCTCTAGTAGTAGGCTCTCTAGCTTCTTTAAGAATATTCATACAGTCTGGCGGTAGTTGTAAATAACCAAACTATGACTTCAGGAGCCAAATCGCTAGGTTGAGTTCTTTCGGATTTGGATGTCTGATTTCTCCATGGCTCTGAGTGAGGAGACTGGGTGTAAGATGTAGCTTTTGATGTGGCACCACTGACAGTTCTAATAGGGTGGTGTACCAAGGTTGACAAGCCTATGTAGGGGCTACTAAGATCATTGTGAGGGATGTTCGTCAGAGCTTCTGAACTAGTAACCGAATTAGTGGGACAGGCGGAAAAGCATAGGCACATATCCCTGACCAATTCATCCATAGAGCATTGCCTTTGGATAGATGATGTGGGAACCTGGATGCGAAGTTTGGGCATTTCGCATTGTGTACTGTGTCAAAAAGGTTTATGTGTGGAAATCCCCATTGTTGAAAGTAGGGAAGAAGAGCTTGGGGATGAAGTTCCCACTTGTGAACTTGCTGCCTGTGTCTGCTAGGCAGGTCGGAAATTTGATTGTTTACTCCTGGAAGGTGTTCTGCTTGGAGATACATTTTGTGATCAATTGCCCAATTCCAAATGCCTTGTGCAAGGTGAGACAGCTTGAGAGTGTGTGTCCCTCCCTGTTTCTGCAGGTAGATCATTGCTGTCATATTGGCTGTACAGACTAGGACAGTTTTGCCTACAAGGTGAGTGTGAAAAGCTTTGAGTGCTAGGAACACTGCTAGAAGTTCGGGGTAGTTGATATGGAGATGTTTTTGATTTTCAGACCACAGCCCTTGTACTGTGTAATGTTGGATATGGGCACCCCAACCGGTAAGAAATGCGTCTGCTGTCAGTACAGTCTGTGGAATCAGGTCTAGTAAGGTCCGCACTTTTAAGGGTTCCACCACTGCAGGGAGCGATAGGTGTGGCTGTCTACCAACACTAGATTGTTTAATTGATCCTGTGACGGATTCCACTGATGCGCTAGATATTCTTTCAAAGGACGCATGTGAAGCCTTGTATGAGGTCCGATTGCAATTCAAGATGCCATCATTCACAGCAGTTGCATGAAAACTCTGGCTGGTAATGTTTGATTGGGTTGAAATTGTAGTACTGTGGATTGAATAATGGGAATCCTGGCTACATTGGAAGAGGCTGGAGCTTTGAGAGTGTTGAGGGAATCTCCCAGATAAGACTGCACTTATGAAGGGCACAGGTGAAATTCTTGTGCATTGGTTGTGAAACCCAACCGATTAAGTTGGTGTGCTGGTGCCGGACTGTGTAATATACAGTTCTGGTAAGTGCCCGCTTTGATAAGCCAGTCATCTAGGTAAGGAAAGACATGTATACATTGTCTCCTGAGATGAGTGGCTACTACTGCGAGACATTTGGTGAACACTCTGGGGCTGTGGTGATGATGAATGGTAGTACCTTCAACTGGTAATATTTGCCTGCTATCACAAATTTGAGGTATTTACGATGAGCCGGATGGATTGGAATGTGAAAGTAGGAGTCTTTTAGAGAGTAGACATAAAGTTGCCCTGCTGTTAAAGGGGAAGCACTTGTTGAAGAGTCACCATGCGAAAGTGCTTCGACAGTATGTATTGTTTAACTCTGAGATCTAAAATAGGTCTTAACAAGCCATCCTTTTTGGAAATCAGAAAGTAAAGGGAATAAACCTCTGACCCTGACCCTTGGTACTGAAGTGAGACTGGTTCTATAGCATCTTTGAGTAATAGATATTGCACTTCTTCGTGAAGCAAGTGCTGGTGGTCTGGTGACAATTTGCGATATCAAGGGGCAATGTTTGGAGTATTGTTGAAAAGCTCCAGGCAATCACCAAGTTGGATAATTCCAAGCACCCATTTGTTGGTTGTTATCAATTCCCAAATGGGGAGAAAATCTTGAAGTCTTCCTCCGACAGGTGTGGAATAGTCGGAGGGAAGTGTGGTGAAGTCACTGTTTGTTTGGGGAAGGGGAATTGTGGGCGTAGTGTTTTAAGCCTCTGCTCCTGGGACTATTACCCCTATAACCTCCTTTGAAAAATCCTCTCGTAAAAGATGATTGCAAATTACCCTTGTAGGAGGAAGTGTTTTGGTCGGTCCCTGCGGACTTGGACCCTCCCCTGTAAAAGGTATTGTCAGAAGTAACCTCTAAATGAGTTAGATTGAAGCGCTCCCATTGATTTTGCTCCATCCGAGTTTTTTTTCCAATTTTCAAGTGCTTGATCAACTTCAGGCCCAAAAGACATTTCTTGTCAAAAGGTATGTTGAGCATGGATTGTTGGACTTCAGGTTTGAACCCTGAAATCCGTAACTATGCATGTCTTTGGAGTAGGATGCTAGTATTCACTCTCAAGCTGCAGTGTCGGCTGCATCTAGAGCGCATTTAATAGATGTGTTGGAAATTAGTTTACCTTCTTGAACTAAATCCAGAGCTTTTGCCCCATGCTCATCTGAGAGAAACTGTAGTAATTGCTCTATTTCGTCCCAGTTGGCCCCATCATATCTTGCTAAGAAGCCTTGGGTATTAGCAATACACCAATGATTAGCTGCTTGCGCAGCTATGAGTTTAACAGAAGCAACAATAAGCTTAGACTCTTTATCTGGGGGAGGAGCATCCGCAGACACCTGAGAATTAGCCAGCTTTCGAGCCTTAGATACTACTAAAGACTCGAGGGGTAACTGACCTCTAATGAAAATAGGATCTGTTGGAGAAGATTTGTATTTTTTATCTACTCTAGGAGTGAGGATTCTAGCACATTCAGGATCTATTAAAATGTCTTCGATGTGCCTCAACAAACCCATAGGCAGTGTCTGACTGGACTGATGTGGTCTTAGAGTCTCAAAGAGAAAGTCTTCTTCAAGGATTCTTTATGGCGCTCCACCCCATGGCATTGTGAGGCTCTAGCAATGAGCTCTTGAGATGACAAATTGTCATCAGGTGGAGATGGCCTAGCAGGGTAAAGATCTGGGTCTGTCTCCTGTGGAGCATCAACTGTATAATTCGTCTAAGGATCTTCTGGTAACTGTACGTCATCATAATCAGTATCACCTGCATCAAGGTGAGGTGGAGGAGACAGATGAGGTGTAATGCGTAAAGGATTAAGCTGTGGTTGAGAGGGAGGTGGAGGAGACGGTACTGTATTGAAAAGACTAATACCCACATTTTTCTTCTTCAAAGGAATTATATATGGGCTGTCGTCTTCAGAAAGCTTATGCTTGGATGGTGGTTTAGCGTTAATATGACCAGTGTCAGTATGAATATAGAGTTTCTTCTGTTTCGGATCCGACCTAGGTGGTACAACATCTATGTTACGGGCAGTTCTTTACTTTTCGGCACCAAAGGTTTCGGAGCGGAGCTGAAATGTCCTTTCGGCGCTGAAGATTTTGGTTCCGAGGAATGTTTCTTCAGTTTCGATGTCGACGGTTTCAGCTCCGAAACTGACATTGGGCTTAGAACTCTATGGTTTTGGTTCGGAAGTGGGTTTTGGCCGACTCGATCCTGAGCCGGAAGGCTTGTCAAGAGTGTTTCAGTGCTGAGCTTGAGGCGGAGTGTGAGAAACCTCTTCTCGGTGCTGACCTTGGCCTGAAGCCTTACATTTTTTAGGGATGGTGGGTGGGGGTGGGTGAGGGGAGGGATCTTCCGTACTCACGTCACCTTGTCCCTGGGGCACATCGTCATCCGCGAGGACACTCTGCCACTCTGATTCAGAGTCAGACACAGTTGAGGCTTGTTCTTCGACCACTGAGACCCCCTCTTGCTCGGAGTCTTCGCCAAAGAGATCTGGTGTGTGGTCAAACTGCTGCCGCTGTATCTCTCGACATCGATCACCGAGTTTTCTTCGATCTGAAGGATCAGCATGCATCACAGTCTTGTTCTTTGTGCTCTGGAGACAAGCACAAGTTACACACCTTATGCAAGTGCGTACGTGGATACTTCGTGTGGCACAGAGGGCAGAATTTGAATGGAGTCCATTCCATCGAAAAGGAGCCGGACTGGTGCAGATAGGCCAGAAGGCCGCCCGCAAATCTTCTGATCGAAATAGAGATTTTTGTTGATCGGGTCGAACTAAAGAGAAGGGAAGCTCGTTCCAAAAACAATACCTTAAAGGGTAGAGTAGATTGTGCACAGAGGGGAACCCGAGGAATGATTCCGAAGTGGAGCGCAGCAATACACATCCGGACCCAAAGGCGGAACAAAACAATCTAACAAGGGAGTCGATGCCCATACGCACTATCACTGAAAGGAGGAGTCACCTCACCTCGTGACTGGAAAGACTTCTTCGAAGAAAAACAACTTGCAAATATCCAGACCCAACACTAGATGGCAGGAGCATGCAAAACATGTGATCTACAGTTCACGTTCCTCAAACATATATATATTTTTAGTTTTATATAGGGCGAACTTGACCCTAAGGTATCAGAGCACTTTACATGAGCACCAGTTATGTTACACAAGGACACATTCATTTTTGTTAGGCACGGGGATATTAAGTGATTTGTCCAGAATCACTGGATGTTGAGCGTGATTGCCAAGACTCAAAATCAGTTGCCCAGATTTGAGATCGACTGACCTAGCCTATTAGGCCTCATCCTCTCCCCATTCTTCAATGCTGTGTAAAGTTTTTTAAAACTTGGCAGAGTCATTCATAACTTCATGAACCCTTCAAGTGGGTAATGCTTGGACTGCAGGTTTGTAGTAACCAAGTTGCATATTCACTTTGACGACTAGCGCATTGCGAGGAATTGGCTGCAAGCGCCTCTTAGAATCATCATGAAAATAAACACGGAGGACTTTCGTCCAGAGTGGAGATGCTGAGGTAAAGAGAGATCCATTTCTAGGCTTTTGTGGGCTGCTCATACATGTACAGGCATCTGAGCATCCGCTCCAAAAAACAAAACACCATGCATCATTCTGGTTTATTTCCAGACGTATGATTTCAAAAGGGTTGAGAGTGGTTATCACACAATCTTGGCATTCTAGACTATTTCGAGAACTTCCATGGTTTAGCACTGGATGATTCCAGGTAAGTCCACGTTTGTGAGTGAGCATTTACCTTTAGTGCAGGGAAAGTATCAATATACCCACTGCTCAGAATAGAGGTAACCTGGGGAGCCGCCAATATTTATATCACTCTCCCGAAAGTGCAGGTTCACCAAAGGATTGGATGAGCCACAGGTCTCTCCTCAGTGTGGATTCTCCCCAGCCCACTTATTACCCTGGCATTGGTGCTGGTTCTCTCCAACGCACTCTCACTACTGCTACCACCTGGTCCTCTCTTTAGGTACAACCACCTGTACCACTGTCCCGTCATTGAAGAAATCACCTTGACGCATTCTTTCATTTCAAACATTCTTATATGTGCTGATTCTATCCATGCACATCTATCGTGTGTCCTCAATTAGGATAATCTTCACTTATGCTAAGACTTCTATGACTTTGTCCTCTTTAAATGGATAATCTGGCCATAAATATCATTCTCTTTATCTGAGGAGGTCTCTTCAGACATGCCCCTTTCACTTCTTACACACAAGTGCTAGCGAAACACCAGACCCAAGTGCACTACAAACAAATAGGCTGGCAGCTGCCACTTAACAACTCACCTTCCAGTTTTGTAAAATGTAAAATGCAGCAAGACCAAGTCAGCCAAATGTTATCAAAGTGAATAACCAAGTATATAGAACAATGCAGAAATCACCATATGACCTTTATCATATCCAGGCTGTGATGTAGGCAGCATTTTTAAGTGCCTGAACTCATCCGGAGACACACACTTGACCTTTTACCACTTGGTGCAAAAACACCACCCCAAACTGTACACTCTAAATATCTAGCCCATTCCTACCACTCCCTCCTGAGAGAGGACTGGCGAGTTCCCTCACGTGAAATTCAAATGTTTGTTGATAATCATGACTCATGCAGCTACTCACCTTTGGGTGTCCAACCTCATAAGTCTTCGCACATCAAAGCAGAACTGGACATCAGTGACTGTGCAGCTGGGATACGCCTCACTGTGAAAAAACAAAAAAGGCTGAGAAGGTCTGGGGACTCTTGCTCTGTAAGCAACAATGGCAGGGGTCTGAACAAGCTTGGTTTGGCTATAATGAAAAGTCTAAATAAGAGAACAGGGGAAACCTGCTTAGCAGAAAGGACATCATACAAGTAGAGAACAAATTAAGTGTACTCAATTAGTACTGAACCAGTCTCATGTAAGCCAACAGAGCCATTGCCCGCCAGCCTCGCGCAGCAACGGGCCAGCCTCGCGCAGCAACGGGCCAGCCTCGCGCAGCAACGGGCCAGCCTCGCGCAGCAACGGGCCAGCCTCGCGCAGCAACGGGCCAGCCTCGCGCAGCAACGGGCCAGACCCAGGGAATGGACCAGACCCAGGGAATGGACTAGACCCAGGCAATGGACTAGACCCAGGCAATGGACTAGACCCAGGCAATGGACCAGACCCAAGCAATGGACCAGACCCAAGCAATGGACCAGACCCATGCAATGGACCAGACCCATGCAATGGACCAGACCCATGCAATGGACCAGTCTCAAGCAAGGAACCATGCTCTAATTCACAGTCAGCTGTAGAACATGCAATAGTACTGTGGATCACCAAGACTAGCCTGTCAATGTCCCTTAGGCTCTTATAAAAAAAAACTTGGAATAAGTATGAAATACTTAAATTCAGTAAGCCAGTAATGTGCCTGCAGTACATATATATGTACAACCTACAGATTCCAGGTTTGGATCCCAACAGATTAGACTCCTGCCGTAGTGTCTGAAGAACTGCTACCTTTGAGATGGTTATTAAAGAGCCTGATGCTTTCAGTGCTCAGACACCTCCTACTTTGTGTGAAAACTTTTTAGAATTTTAATAAAATCTCATTTGAATTATCTGCTTACACCAAATAGTGCTCAATTGAAACAGAGGTTTTCTTTGTGCCCTGTGGTGAGGTAAACTGAGGTTTCAAGCAGTGGTTCACTGTTGTGCTCTCCTCAGTACATGGATGAACTCAGGACCCCACGTCTGTGCTGTTGAGTACATTTCCTTCTGTGATGTGGTGCACATCCAAAAAGTATGCCCACAGCACAGACCAGTGCAGTGTGTCAGCTTAGCCTGCTAGGGCCTCAGGTGGCAACATCTGTCTCACTACTGACAGTCTTATCCACGCCAACTACCTTGAAGTGCAAGCTCTCTGATGCAAGCTCTCTGACAGTCCCCACACAGTGCCTGACAGTACAGGGTGATGTATATCATGTTACTAGTTGTATAAAGTGCAATAGTGGTAGAATCACCTAGTGTACTGTAAACATGAAATCAGAAAGCATTCGTTCTTTCTAGGAAGGTGCTGTGGCCGACTGCCCTTGGGACATGCCGGAATAGCTCATCGGCTCCAGCTTGTACTTCCCTACACTTATGTCAGTGCTCAGCATGCAGGGGAACGCCCTTGTCTTCCCAATTCTTACTTCAAACGTCCCAGATTTTGGTTAAGGAAAGATACCAGTGTAACATGATGTTGCATCTTCACCCAACCACATGGCTGCAAAGCAGACCGAGATTAAACCAATGGCCAGGGAGGAGCACAGGAAAATGCCATCTTCATCCCATAAATGCCAAGTCCTTCTGCAATGTGAAATACGTTTGAGACTCACTTGTAAGTTGCAAGGATAAAGCTTCTTTACTCACTGGAAATGTTTAACGACCAGGGAGGGGTCTGTAATCTCCTTTGGCATCTGGGTAATCATCAGTGTTCTGGCAACCTGCAGGAAGGAAACCAGAAGAAAAAGTTACTAACGAGCAAAAGATTATGGGGTATATTAGGGTCACAGAAGTTATTAGGTTCCATGTTGGCTGACATCACCTGGACATACTATGGGTTTCAGTACACACTGTTCTATAGGGCTGCATTATGAGTTTATATTGAGCTGTATTAATAGAAAGGCGTTCCTATTCAATAATGTACTCTAGATATTTCAATAGGACGGATCCATAAGTTACTTTAGGAGTCGGACCATTGTGGGACTTGAGCTGCCGGCAGTTGTTCAGAACTGATAAAGTTTAAACATAGAATTTCTGCTGGACTATGTACATATGTAATGAGTCGAACTTCATCTACAAGACAATTGTCACTTCTTCTCCCTGTACCGACAGCATACCTCCAGCCAAGGAAGCATAAGTGGTCAACTTATGTGATATTTCTCGACTATCTATACATGGTCCTGCATGTTTTTTTTTCACTCTCATAGATGGGTGGCTCCTGCCCCTTATTTCTCTAGATGCAAAAATAACAGGTGATAGACAGAATGCAGAACAATGTCATATAGTCACCTCAGTACAGCGATCTGGGCCTAAATCAATCGTTTGTTTGCTCGCCATTTCAGTTTGAACCCAGCCATATGCAAATTAGTCTTGACCCTTTGCCTCATGGGAACAGTCCAGCCCGAACTGCAAATCCAGGTCCTCCCTGGACAGGAAACAAGCATCCTAGGACCGGTTTCGGGGTTTCACCCCTCTTCAGCCAGGATCGCTTGATTCCAGTGGCATGGGGAGCAAGGGACCCACGTCTGGGCATACCCGTCCCACTCGGGGTGACAAATGCAAAAACAACAGTTGATGGACAGAATGTAGAACAATCTCATAATTTCACCCCAGTACAGAGATCTGGGTCTAAATACATCATTGTTGTGCTCACCATGCCATTCCAGTTTGAACCCAGCCATATGCAAACCAGTCTTGACCCTGTGCCTCATGGAAACAGTCCAGTCCGACCTACCAAGCCAGGTCCTCCCTGGACTGGAAACAAGCATCCTAGGACCGCTTTCGGGGTAATGGTCGTAGTGGGCAAAAGAACGATGGATTTAACCCAGATCTTTCGACTAGGGGAGAATGTTTGCATTGTCAGCATTCCGTCCATCATTTGTTTGCTGTGACGCTTTTCGCCCTAAGTGGGATTGGTATGCCCAGACGTGAGTCCCTTGCTCACTGTGCCACTGGATTCAAGCTAGCCTGGCTGAAGAAGGGTGGCATACCCTGAAACCGGTCCCAGGATGCTTGTTTCCAGTCCGGGGAGGACCTGGCCTGGCAGTTCGGTCTAGACTGTTGCCATGGGGCACAGGGACAAGACTGATTTGCATATGGCTGGGTCCAAACTGGGGTGGCGTAGTGGGAAAAAGAACGATGGATTTAACTCAGATCTTTTGACCGGGGGAGAATGTTTGCATTGTCAGCATTCCGTCCATCATTTGTTTGCTGTGACACCTTATTTCTCTAGAAACATAGGGCCACATGCATGAAGCTATTGTGTATTCACAAACAGGTGAATTCGCAGAGTTAGCCCGTTTGCAAACGCAAAAAAGGTTTTACCTATGTATCAATATTCAATTTGCGATTCGGTAACCTGTTACCAAATCTCAAAATGGGTTTGCAATTAGGTATTAGGAAGGGGCATGTTTAAGGTGCCCCTTCTCTAATACCGAATTGTAGCGGCATGTATGAATGTTTTGCAACCAAATACCAGTTGCAAAACATTCGCAGTTTACCATCAGATACAATTTGTGAATGGAGGTGAAAACGTTTTTTTTTTTTTTTTTAAGAGAGACTACTGCCTGCTCTTGAACAATGAAAACTTCATTTTATTTCTTTTAAACGCAACCTGTTTTCCTTTAAGGAAAACGAGCTGCATTTAAAAAAAATGATTGCTTTATTCAAAAGCAATCACGGACATGGTGGTCTGCTGACTGCAGCAGACCACCATCCCTGTGAATTTTAGCGATTACTAATTGGTCGCAAATTGAGACCTACATCATTAATATTAATGAGGTAAGTTGATTTGTGACCTCCTAGGAATCGCTAAATGAAACTCATGGAGTTTAATACTTTAGGAACAGCGATTACATTATTGCGATTCGCAGAAAATCTCAATTGGGTAATAACTATTCCTAATATTGATACATGTGGCCCATAGTTACTTACCATGCACCACTAGAAATGTCTAAAGCTTGTGAAGAGAGGAATGAGTGAGGACAGGTAGGGTGTTATCATTATGGGATGCTGGACTCCAATGGGGGTTAAACAAAATGGCTGCTACTGTCTTGATCAAGTAGCTGAGAGTGAGTTGCAAACACCTTAAGTGCCATTTTTAATACAGTAAGCAACTGTCTATAGTTGTTTATGTTTGAATGTCATGGGCTCTTGCTACTATATGGGTTATGCTTCATAGAAGTATTTCCTCATATGGAACAAAAAAATGGCACTTTTCTTGTAATGGGATGTTTATAAACAAGTAAAATTTCAAGTCGGTAGTTTTGCTTCAAAGCATTCTGCAGACCAGCAAGTTTGAAGGTAAAGCATCGAGACAGATTGCGCAGATTAATTGGGGGAGGCTTTCTGAAACGCATCTCTCTTGAGGCATCTTCTGAACTAACACAGGGAGACACCTGCGCTTCAGATGAAGGGCACGAAACACCAAAGACTGGTTGGCCTTTTAGAGGTGTCTACCTTATCTGATGTTAAAATGCCAGCTCGTCAAAAAGTATGAGCTGTCAAGTGTAACACAGGTGCTGTCAAGTGGAACACAGGTGCTTGCCTCAATGATGGCTTTCAATTTTAGTCAACAGACCTTGGAAACCAATTCTCTTTTGCAGACACAGGAGGGTTTCGGATGACTCAGCCCCAAAAAACACACACGGCTGAGCTCCTGGAAAATTTGGTGAGGGATCCTGATTCAGAGCACGTATTAAGGAGGACAATATGATCTTGGCGGGAAATGGTCAGGTGGGCCAAATAATTTTGGAAGCGTTTGAAGTTGGAAAAGTTTTTGCAACTTTCTAGCCATTTCGCAGAAGGATCTCATTAATTGGCGTGTTAAAATGTTTCACTGAGCCTGTGATGTCATTAAATGATGGTCTGCCAATGATATCACAAGCAGCAACTGAAATGAAAACAAAACCAGGACATCAGTTATATAAACATATCGACTGGATCCTTTCTATCAACGGAAATAGATGAATTGGCTGTCACATTTAAAATAACCCTGGGCGTAGGACTACGCTACCCTAGCATAGTTTGCTTAACTACGCGCTACGCGAATTGCATGCAGCACAGTGCAAAACACGTAGTGTAGCGGGCATTTTTTGCTTGCTCTCAGTCCTCAACGTCAAGTTGGCGAGCGCGAGTGAGCAAAACTACATCCCTGTGAGACTTTTTCCTCGTTCGCGATTAGCAACATCAAGTTGCCGATCGCGAGCGGGGAAAATAAACCTCCCGGCGAGATTCTCAACGCGGGGAGGTCAGGTTTCTCATTGCGAGTGGTCGCGAATGCTCGCGACCGCTCGCGATGAGAAACTACCAGTCCGCTAGAGTACAAATCTACTCGAGCGGCAGAAAACTACCGCTTGCACTGTGCAAGATGCCGTTTGCAATGATTGCACAGTGTGGACAAGAATCCGGCACTGTGCAATCGGTGCGAACAGCATTTTCCCTGCCGCACTTTGCGTAGCGACACTACACCCAGGGTTCATTTAAAAACAATGAAGATGGTTGAACGTAAGCCTTTGGCGATGCTCTCACATTTACTAATTTTTGAGTAAGAGAATATCTGGTTCAAAGGGAGGAGTAACTAAATCTATTCTTACTTCTTCACAAGTTTTACGCAAGGCACAAGCACTACAGAGAGTGACATACAGAGAGTGACAACCTTCCAGGAAAAATTCACTATTTCAGCTACTGGATAACAAAGTAGTAGATCAAGTTTAACATCAAAATTTACCGCATTTTTCGCGGTTGAAAAATGGAGCAAATTCACGTTGTCTTTATAGCGGAATATTTCATATTCGTGCACACAAAGTTTTCATCTGATTTCTCAGGAAGGACATTTTGATAATTTCAGACACCCTGAAGAGTAAGGAGATGTTGGGGATCTTTGAGTCTAATTTGCTGCAGTGTCTAAGGGGTGCTGAAACCCAACACATGCATACTCTTTTTAAGCATTTTCTGCATTCTACCATTACTTTTTGGAACACTGGGGACGGTACTTCTTTGTGGCTTTATTAACAGTTTTCGTCATTGGTCGCCGAAATCACAGAACTGGGTAATGTGTAAATGGAGCAATTTCTCATACCATCTGCAGTGTATGGTATCCATTGAAAGAGCAAACCTATGGAAAAGATGGGGCATGCAAGGAGGAAAGGTGGTGGAGTAGTTCTGTACAAACAGCTGCGATGTATATCTCACATCTCCTGCCCTCCTTGAATACTAGCTGTACAGATGATGTGCCCTGCATAGCAGAGTGGGAATAAAGTGTAACACGGACAGGTGTGTGGTGTGCATGAGTTTATGGTGTGCGAGTCAGTTTCTGCAAGTTGTGTCAGTGGAATATCTGATATAGTGGAATGATGCTTTAGGAAGCTTTTGGGTTTGACCTTTCATCAGATGCTGGAAATATGGGGGACAAAGTGTAGATGAAATAGAATGAAATGTGTAAAGCGCACTAAACCTGAAGGCATCAAAATTCTAGTACAGGTGAGGAAAACCTCCGCTGTAACCACGGAACTACTCTCATGGATGGAAAAAAATGGCAGGTTTTAATTTGCTTACAGAACAACTAGAAAGAGTCCGGAGTCGCAATATGTGCAGGAAGTGTGTTCCATAATTTAGCTGCTGCTACTGTTGGAAAGGAGCACTCACCCCAATTGGCTTTGCAGAATCTGGGGATGATCACATTCCTGAGAGAGGACAATCTGCGCAGCTTTTTTGGAGTTACCACTAGAATATTGTTCTAAGAGGCACAGGCCTTTGCTGGTGAAGAGACAGATATTTCATGCAAAGAGTTTTATTTATCACCCGCTTTCTGACTGGTAGCCAGTGAATGGAGCGAATGCCTTTCCTCACCAAAATATGCTTGGGCACATTAAGGACCAGGCAGGCTGCCACATTCTGAATGACTTACAGTCTGTTCAGCAAGGACTTGTTGATGTTCAGATATAAAGCATTGCAATAGTCCAGATGAGATGTATTTAAAGTGATAACCACTGCCACTTAGAGTTCAGACGGGAAAAGGGCAAAAATATTTTTTGTCAAGGTTCTTATGATGAAAAAGCAGGAGATCAAAGTCTGGCTAACCTCAGCATAAAAAAGTATCATCAAAAATAACCCCTAAGTTTCTAGCAGATTCAACCAGAGATGGCAGAGGGCCACATGTATCTGGCTACCAATGTTCAGACCACACCAAATGCTATGCCCCCAAACACTAAAATCTGTTTTTTCAACATTCTGTTTTAAACAATTTTCCTTCATCCAGATATTGATGCCATTCATACATTGTTTGAACTTGTCTGCTACCAGCGGCAGATCGTCCGATATACAGACAATAATTTGAGGGTCGTTTGCATAGGATAGCATCTGAAAACGAATGAGCGCACCAACTCCGCGAGTGGGGAGCCATACATATTCAGTAAGGTGGGGCTGAGGGAGGACCGCTGTAGGACCCTGCATCGGCATTTGAAAGCCTGCACTCTAAAATTTCCACCACTGACTATATGGACCCAGTCCGTCAGAAAAGTACATAGTAGGTCCAGAGCAGTGGCCCTCACCCCTACCTGATGTAATCTTTAGACCAGGCGAGAAGGTGATATCCTGTTAAATGTCGCTGATATGTCCAACATTATCAAGATTACAGCACCCCCTGGTCTACTTGGCATCATATGGAATCTGCATCAGCAACCAGCACTGACTCCATGATGTGACCATTCAGAACCCATTCTGTGATGGATCTAAGAGGTCCTGTGAGGTAATAAACTCAACCAACACATGGTTTATATGTTTTTCTAGCATTTTTGCCGGGCTGGACAGTAAATGGAGAGGGTGAAGGTTCTTGAGATCCTCTGGGTCCCTATTTGGTTTCTTTTGAAGAGGAATGACTACAGCCTCCTTCCAAATACAGGGATACACTCCCGTTGTTGATATCTGATTGAAGACTTTGGCTAGAAAAATCCCAATCTGATCCAGAGCAAGTTGTAAGATTTTAGGTGGACAAGGATCATCAGGTGAGCCAGATTTCATATTCATGGGGAGACTTTTAACTTGCAAGGAGGAAACGCAGACAGAACTGTGGAGGGGTTCAGGTCCGCAGGGTCACCCGAGTCAGACGAAGGGAAAGGCCTATCTTCATCGGCATTGAAGTCTGAGTAGATATTCAGGATCTTGTCTCTAAAGTAGAAGGCAACTTTGTTGCAGAACCAATGTGAGTAGGAGTAGAGAGTTATTTTACCACTTTATAGAGCTCATTAGGGGAGTTACATGCTGACCTAATTTCATTCACATAAATGGAGGATTTGGCTGCATCAATGGCACATTTATACTGGAGTATCAGCCCTTTATGTTTTTCCTTATCTTTCGGGGTGTGTAGAGAGCTGGCAGGTTATTGGAACCCCATTAAAGTAAAGCATGGATTGGGCTGTGCAGGTGTGAATAGAAACAGGCAGGTTTTAGGCCAGGTTGCTTTCAAGCCAGAGAGATCAGCAAAATGATTGAGCATCAGAGTGAGCGTGTCTGGAATACAATGCACTTATTGGAGGTAAAGGAGAAGGTCGTCTGCATAAAGAGTTGGAGTGGATACCATCACCCATTGTAATTCCCCAGTCCACACCCTGCAGCTGAATGATGGCCAATCATGGCTCTGTTGACTAAATACCTAACATCCACCCATCTCATCCTCTCCCTCTTCAAACGAACCCAACATCTCCAAACACAACTTTCAAGAAGGAATGAAAGCAGTCGCCAGGTGGATGAAGAACAGCTGCCTACAACTCAACACGGAAAAAACCGAACTACTGACCATGGGCCCACACCCCGACACCTGGAACACCACCTGGTGACCCCCGCCCTCTGGAACCCCCCCAACCGCCCACGGACCACGCACGCAACTTCGGAATCATCCTGGACTCCGAACTCAAAATGGATCGCCAGATCAACGCTGTTACCTCTTCCTGCTACCATACCCTCTGCCTACTCCATAAGACCTTCAACTGGATCCCCCTCGAACACAGGAAAACAGTCACCCACGCCCTCATCAGCAGCAGACTGGAGTGAGGCAACGCACTATATGCCGGGATCAACAAGAACCTAATTTACAAACTCCAGAACGCCGCCACCAGACTAGTCCTCAACCTAGAGCGCCACGGCCACGTCAGTCAACACCAACAAACCCTACACAGGCTCCCCGTCGAGAAGCGAATCACTTTCAAGCTTCTCACTCGTGCCCACAAGGCCCTCCACAACACCGGACCCATCTACATAAATCACCGCCTCTCATTCCACACATCCCAAACATCCCTCCGCTCAGCCCAGCTCTCCCTTGCAATGGTACCACGCATCACTACTAGGATGAGGCTCCTTCTTCCTCATGGCCAAGGCATGGAACTCCCTCCCTCTCCACCTATGACAGACACCAACACTCCCCAAGTTCTTGAAGGACCTAAAGACCCGGCTCTTCGATGAAACACAGTGAACTCCAAGGAGCTGTGCACCACCTCCCCCCCTCCCTCTGCGCCTTAAGACCTTTTTTTGGTGAGTAGTCGCACTTTACCAACCCCCTGATTGATTGATTGCCATTATAGCCAGAAAGAACAAGTTACTTACCTTCGGTAACGCTTTTTCTGGTAGATACTATATCTGCCTGTGGATTCCTCACCTTGTGAATATCCCCCCTTGCGTCAGCAACGTTCGGAAATTTTCTTTGTAGTACGCCGACGTGGGCGACGTCACAGGAGCACGGCATCGCGCGCGACTCCGTCTGACGTCACCGACCCCATATCAGGCCCAGGCCGGCGTGATGACGTCAGTTCCGCCCTTTTTTCCGTGCCTTCGAGGCACACGGACGGACCAACGATAGCAAATATGCAAATATACAATGTACACAGTACATATAGAACAAAATCAATACAATAGTATAAACCATATATACAGAAAGACCAGGTATAGCAGAGTGGACAACGGGGAGGCGGGTGGGTCAGTGAGGAATCCACAGGCAGATATAGTATTTACCAGAAAAAGCGTTACCGAAGGTAAGTAACTTGTTCTTCTGATAGATACATCTGCCGTGGTGATTCCTCACCTTGTGAATAGATTCCCACAGCAGTCCCCACTCCCGGAGGAGGGTGTCCACTCTGCTACACCAGGAAATCTTGGAGGACAGAGCGCGCGAAGTGGCCATCCCTCCTCACCTCGGTATCCAAGCAGTAATGCTTCGCGAAAGTGTGGAGGGAGGCCCAAGTCACGGCCCTGCAAATATCCTCAACAGGTACACCCCTAGACAAAGCAGATGTTGCAGACTTTGCTCTAGTTGAATGAGCTCTAATACCCTCAGGAGGGTCCTTACCCGCAAGTGAGTAGCAGATTTTGATGCACAGGATTATCCACCTGGAAAGAGTGTGCTTGTGCACCGCTCTGCCCTTCTTGCAACCAGCAAAGCCAACAAACAGCTGGTCGTCCATCCGGAAGTCCTTAGTCCTGTCCAGATAGAAAGACACCGCCCTCTTAGGGTCCAGGCGATGCAGTCTCTCTTCCTCCTTAGACGGGTGAGGGGGAGGATAGAAGGTAGGAAGGGTAATGGACTGCCCAAGATGGAAAGGAGTCACCACCTTAGGCAGAAAAGCAGCCCTGGTCCTAAGAACCATCCTTTCAGCATGAATGGTCAGGAATGGGGGTTTGGAACTTAGAGCTTGAAGCTCACTTACCCTCCTTGCCGAGGTGATCGCAACGAGGAAGATAGTTTTAAAAGAGAGAAGCCTCAATGGACACTTGTGCAAGGGTTCGAAGGGAGAACCCATTAAGAAGGTCAGCACAAGATTCAAATCCCAATGAGGAACAACAAAAGGAGTAGGAGGGAACATATTTATGAGACCCCTCAAGAATCTCAAAACCACCGGAGATTTAAAGAGAGATGGCTGATCCGGCAAACATAGAAACGCCGATAAGGCTGAAAGATACCCCTTGACCGTGGCCACAGCCAAACCTTGCTGCGCCAGATAAAGGGCAAATTGTAAAATATTAGACAAATGAGCCTTCAAAGGGTCAACATCTCTCTCCCTGCACCAAGAAACAAATCTTGACCACCTATAGGAGTAAATGGACTTAGTGGTGTCACGCCTGGCAGAGAGAATGACATCCACTACCTCGTGAGGGAGAGAAAAAGAACTCAAGTTGCCCCGTTCAATCTCCAGGCATGAAGGTGTAATGTCTGGAGGTGGGGGTGTAAAACCTGCCCCTCCATCTGAGAGAGGAGGTCTGCCCTGTGAGGGAGACGGAGCGGCGGGTGAGAGGAGAGGTGGAGTAGGTCCGAATACCACACCCTTCTTGGCCAATCCGGAGCGACCAATATGACTTGGGCCCGGTCTTGACGAATCTTCCTCAGAACCCGAGGAATCAAAGGTATGGGAGGAAACTCGTAAAGGAGTTGATTTCCCCAACTCAACTGAAACGCGTCCCCCAATGCTCCTTGCATCGGATACTGGAGACTGCAGAATGAAAGGCAGTGCGCATTCTCGCGAGTGGCGAATAGATCCACCCGAGGAGTCCCCCACATCTGAAAGATGTCGTGAACAACCTCCGGATGAAGCCTCCACTCGTGGTCGGCAGAGAACTGCCGACTGAGACTGTCTGCACGAACGTTCAGAACTCCGGCCAGATGATTTGCCACCAGACAAATCTGATGGTCCTGAACCCAGGACCAGAGACGCAGAGCCTCTCTGCAGAGACACTGCGACCCTACACCTCCCTGCTTGTTGATGTACCACATCGCAGTCGTGTTGTCCGTCAGGACTTGAACCGAACGACCGCGAAGGGAAGGGAGGAAGGCCTTGAGCGCCAAACGTATCGCCCTCAATTCCAGAAGGTTGATGTGAAACAACCTTTGTTCCGGAGACCAAAGACCTTTGACCTCCAGGTCTCCCAGATGAGCACCCCACCCGAGAGTGGATGCATCCGTTATCACTGTGGCCACTGATGGAGGCAGTTGAAAAGGCTTTCCTTGCGACAGATTGCCCTCCACGCCCCACCAAGACAGATCCGCTGCAGCTTCTCTGGAGATCTTCACTGACTCCCTGAGATCTCCGTTGTGCTGATACCACTGCCTGCGGAGGCACCACTGGAGTGCCCTCATGTGCCAGCGTGCATGAGTGACCAACAGAATGCAAGAAGCCATCAGACCGAGCAGACGAAGGACCTTCAGGACCGGAACAACCGCTCCATTGTAGAATAAAGGAATCATCTCCTGAATGTCGTGAATCCTTTGAGGTGGAGGGAATGCACAACATACAGTAGTGTCCAGTACCGCACATGTGAACAGGTTGCGCTGGGAGGGCACCAGGTGAGATTTGGGTACGTTTATCGAAAAACCCAACCTGTGTAACAACTGAGTTGTCTCTTGCAGATGATGGAGCACCTTCTCCGGCGACTCTGCTTTGATCAGCCAGTCGTCTAGATAAGGGAATACAGGAATCCCCGACCTTCTGAGATGCGCAGCCACCACTGCCATCACCTTGGTGAAAACTCGAGGCGCAGTAGTAAGTCCAAAGGGAAGGACCGCAAACTGGTAGTGCTGCGATCCCACCGTAAAACGGAGATACTTCCTGTGCGACTTCAGGATTGGGATGTGAAAATACGCATCCTGCAAGTCGATCGACACCATCCAGTCTTCTTCCATCAGCGCCAGAAGAACCTGAGCAAGGGTGAGCATTTTGAACTTCTCCTGTTTGAGATAGAGGTTCAAAATCCTGAGATCCAGGATCGGCCGAAGCCTGCCATCCTTCTTGGGAATCAAGAAATACCGGGAGTAGCACCCTTGACCCCTCTCCTGCTCTGGAACCACCTCTATTGCACCCTTTCGAAACAGTGCCAGGACTTCCTCCTGCAGGAGAAGCAGGTGGTCCTCCGAACAATAACCTTGGCAAGGAGGGTAATTGGGAGGGAACTCCTGAAAAGGAAGTGCATACCCATTCTCTACGAGATTGAGAACCCAAAGATCTGATGTAACCGATTCCCAATCTCGTAGAAAAAGAGTAAGCCGACCCCCTACTGGCCCTACATGATCCAGAATGGCGGATCTAGGGCTGCTTTGCTGATGCGGGTGGGGGTTGGGCATTATTGGAGGAAGTGGAGGAAGATGAGACTTGACGTCCACGTCCACGACCCTTCTGTCTACCTCTATAGGACTTATATAGAGGGTTCTGCTGTTGTTGTTGACCTTGCTTGAAGGGACGAAAAGAAGATCTACCAAATCCTCTGAATTTTCTAGTCGTCGACCCTCTTATCTGGAGACCCAAAGATCTTGCAGTGGCACGGCTGTCCTTAAACCTTTCCAAGGCTACATCAGCCTTTTTACCCAAAAGGGCAGTTCCTTCAAAAGGTAAGTCCAGCAATGTAGACTGCACATCCGTAGAGAAGTCCGAGGACTTTAACCATGCTGCCCTCCTGGTCGCAATAGAGGAACCCATAATTCTGGCAACAGAATCCACAGTGTCCATGCCGCTCTGAATGACCATGCGCGCAGCAGCTTGAGTGTCAGAGATCACCTCATTAAAGTTCTTCCTATCCTCCTCAGGAAGCTTAGGTGACAATTGCTTCACTGAGTCCATTAGTGCATGTACATACCTTCCTAAAAGGCAAGTAGCATTAGTTGACTTAAGAGCCATGCTCCCAGAAGAGAAAGTCTTCTTCGCAGACTGATCTAATTTCTTTGATTCTTTGTCAGCTGGCACTTGAGGGAAAGAGCCTGCAGCCCTATTAGAGCAAGCCGCCTGTACCACAAGACTTTCTGGAGATGGATGTGAAGAAAGGAATGCAGGGTCATCAGGAGCCACCCTATAGCGCCTTGCAATAGCTCTCGAAACTGCAGGAGCAGAGAACGGCCTCTTCCAAATCTCTTTTATTGGATCCGTCAAGGCATCAGTAAATGGCAGTGTAGGTTCAACAATTGAAGAGGGATGTTGGGCTTGTACTCAACTGTGGGCAGCTTCAAGTTGAGGAGATCAGCAGCCTTCCTAATAACCACGTGATAGGGTGCCACATCCCTAGACGGAGCATCCGAAGTCGAAGGTAGACCCCACTCGGGAGAGAGTTCCAGACCACTAGCATCCCGAAGTTCATCAAAATCATTATCATGATCAGGAAGTTCGCCTTCTTCTACATCGGAACTTTCATCATCCCTTTGTTCCAGAAGACGCTGAGCCCTTCGTCTCGACCACTCTATTCGAATCGAAGTCGACGGATCCGGTAACGACTCCGACGGAGCCGGTTCCGACGTCGATCGAGGAGCCGGGGCAGTAGGACGAGAATCATGGACAGGTGTTGTACCTCGATCTCGACTACGAGGTCGATCCGGAGTCGGTGAAGCCGCATGCGGAGTCGAAGACCTCGGCGGAGCCGTACCGAGCCAAGGTGGAAGAGGCGCCGGCATAAACGGCATAAATGGAGCTGGGGCGTACTACTGAGGAATGCCCAGATTGTATGATAATGAACCCGTGGGACCAACAGGTGCTCCAGTGGGGTACATCGCCCTGGAATATACTCCAAACATCGCATTGAGAAAATGCGAGGGATCCTGACCAGGACCAGGAAAGGGAGGGTACGGACCTACCGGATGTTCCAACGGAGGTCGTTCCGACACATTCTCACTCTGACCTTCTGGGTCTACAGGAGTCTCCATAGGATCCGGAGCCTGAGGAACCACCTCTTCTTCTTCTTCATGTTCCGAAGGATGCGAGGATACCGGATCCGGTTCTGGTTCCGGAGTGGGAGAACCTCCGATTGACAAGGCAGGCGAAGGAGAGACAAAGTCCTTACGGTGTTTGCGAGACTTTTTCTTCGAGTCAGAGGATTCCTTCCCTGAATGGTGTCTTGAACTGTGCTTCCTCCTCTTATGCTTTCTCCTCGAGGAGCTCGAAGCGTGACCTGAAGCCGACTTAGATCTAGACCTAGATCTTTCTTTGGATCTTGACTTCGCTTTAGATCTCGACTCCTCTCCAGATCTCGAACCCGCTCTGGATCTCGACGCCGATCTCGACTTCGACCGAGACCTTTGCTTCGACTTCGATCGTCTCGACGTCGATCTCGAATATCTTCCAGTATCCTGTTTTACCTTTGCTAAAAGTAATTTAGCTTCACGCTCCCGAAGCGCCTTTGGATTCATTTTAAAACAGGAACTGCAGTTTTTAACGTCGTGATTCGAACCAAGACACCACAAACAATCCTTATGTGGGTCAGTGATAGACATCATGCGGGCACAAGACCTACATTGCTTAAAGCCTGTTTTCCTCGACGACATCTTCGGTGAAGAATTAAGTCGTAAAATAGAAACAGTGACAACTAAATAACAGCTAGATACTAGGTATCGCAGAAGATCCCGAAAACCATTAGCGTCGAAGACGCGGAAAAAAGGGAACTGACGTCATCACGCCGGCGTGGGCCTGATATGGGGTCGGTGACGTCAGACGGAGTCGCGCGCGATGCCGTGCTCCTGTGACGTCGCCCACGTCGGCGTACTACGAAGAAAATTTCCGAACGTTGCTGACGCAAGGGGGGATATTCACAAGGTGAGGAATCCACACGGCAGATGTATCTATCAGAATGTAGTGAACTGTATGCTGAAACCTAGGCTCTTGGTCAACCGCCCTCCTGTCTCCCGAACTCAGTTTCTCGAGACCTGGGGTCAAGTTTTGAAACCCTTCATTGCAAATTCCAACTTCACAATACGGGATGATTTTAAATTTCACCTGGATGATACGTTGTGCAAAGATTCAAACATCTTTCTCATACCCATGACTAATTTCGGCTTCCCCCAGATGGTTAAATCCCCCACCCATATTGCTCGCCATACGTTGGATGGTATTTTTACTAACCATTTGGGCATGGTAGTAGGGGAAAGCCTCCTATTAAGTTGGACTAACCACCGGGCAGTGACCTTTAGAACTGTAATGCAGACAGCGGTAGAACAGGTGAAGTGTAAATCTTTCTCATACATAAATTGGAGCAAGGGGTCTCCTAATGATATGGATTCTGTCTTTTGAAAAGTCCTCCGTAAAAAACAAGTATTCACAGGGACTGACCGCAGATTTACTCGCCACTGGCAATCACTTGAACCCCAAGGGCTGGCGGCCTGGATGCAATCCCTCATCACATGGGCCCAGACAGAAAGTGTTGCACTACAGAAGGAGGATAGCTTAGGGCTGAGCAAATTTCCCATTGCCACCAACTTGGGACATTATCCTGAGTGACCTCCAGACTGCCACACAGCACGCTACTTAGGCTCCAGATGTCCTATCAGAGGGTGGGGAGGGAGCAGCGGATACTCAAGACCCTACTTAACCATACGATATCCACAGGGCATTTAGCCCTTCCCTGTTCACACTGTTCCAATACTTAAGCTTCCAGGTATATCATTCATCAACTGATCTATTTGATGGCAATCTCACACGTGCTGCCACAGTCCAAAGGCCTCAGATGACCTTTTGGCAAACACTACCACCATCGGTGGTGGGGCACATAGCCCTCCTTAAGATAGTTGTTCTCTCCACCGTCTCTATTATTTTGCTAACATCCCCCTTTTTATTCCAGCCCCGTTAATGTGTTCCTTCGAGAAGCTCATACAGGAACTCATCTGGAACTCCTCATGCTATAGAATAGGGTTTTTGAAACTTTTCTTTCCCACAGATCATGGCTGACTCGCTGTGCCGAAAAATCGAACAATACTATCTTGCTCTAACTCCAATGGGTGGGTAAATGACTGGTGGACTTGCTGCTGGCTGACATTGCCACAACGCTGCCCACCTGGAACTTAGCCTTCACTCTTCGATTGTATCACCCATGTACCCAGGTGGCATCGCCTGACTCTTTGCTTCTGGGAGTGGCAAACCGCTGCTTTCACTGATGTCTTTACCTCACACAATCATCAACTTCCTATGCAGTGTCAATATCCAGTTGTGGCACGCATAGGGGATACAACACCTCCTCGGCAGAACTCTCCACCTGGCATGCAGCCGGTATTCATACCCTGGGGGACCTTTACCTCATCCTGTATGAGTCCTTGGTGGAGGACGATGGCTTGCCCCATACCACTTCCATTTATAGAATCAACTGATTACGACACTAGGGAACAAATGGGGTGAAAGGACACAAGAACATCCAACACACTTCATTATACAATATCTTCATGTAATGGGACCAAGCAGACGCCTCACACAGTTTGTGCACTGACTGCAAATTCATACTGCACCACAGCATACGCCCTTGCGCAGTCACTGGGAGGGAAACTTGGCGCACCCCTGCGCAGAATGGGCTGCCTTACTGGAAAGCCCAGTTCATATTCCATGAAATACTTGTTTCCGAAATATCCAATTTTACATCATACAGAGGGCTTACCCATGCCGAAACAAATTGCTACTTCCATCACACAGATGCAGCCTGCCCTCACTGTCACCTGGTCAATGCAGACCTGCTCCCCATGCTGTGGGCCTGCCCATCTCTTCATCGCTACTGGTGCGGAGTTACGTCTCACTTATTCACTTGCACAGGGCACCCTGCCTCGCACACATGGGAAGCATGCCTCTTAGGTCTCTAACCCAGGGACAAAAAAAAAAAAAGAGGGTCACCTCCCGTTTCCTCAGTCTGGGATTGTGGACAGACAAACGCCTTATTACTCGCCACTGGCAATCACTTGAACCCCAAGGGCTGGCGGCCTGGATGCAATCCCTCATCACATGGGCCCAGCCAGAAAGTGTTGCACTACAGAAGGAGGATAGCTTAGGGCTGCGCAAATTTCCCATTGCCACGAACTTGGGACATTATCCTGAGTGACCTCCAGACTGCCACACAGCACGCTACTTAGGCTCCAGATGTCCCATCAGAGGGTGGGGATGGAGCAGCGGATACTCAAGACCCTACTTAACCATATGATATCCACAGGGCATTTATCCCTTCCCTGTTCACACTGTTCCAGGGCCCAAAGCTTGCATGTTGACTAGCGTAATCACGTGTTCTTCTGACTAACCATAACGCAATTGCGGGACCGGGGGCGAGGGTTTGGGTTTCTTTTCTTTAATTGTTGTATTACTCAAAACTGAAATAGTCTAGCCACTTTCCGATGCACATATTGTTAGCCCCATTGATGGACTACTATGTTTGTAATGAATCTTCCTTCCTACGTGGTTATGTACAAACTGACTGACACCTGCATTCTGATGTATGGTTAAAACTCTCTCAGTATTGCCCTAATTTGTAAAGCACCATTTATAATATGTCATGGTGCTAAGCTTTCTGAGCGCCCCACTGTCCATATAACTGAAGCATGTCTTGCGGTTTGTATGAATTGTTATCAATCTGTAAAAAATCAGTAAACAGATTCAAACAAATAAAAACCAGAGCCTCTATTGGCTCAGCCAACAGAATACTTCCTTTGATGACCTAACTAAGTAGAAGCTGGCATAGGAAAAACATTTCACTATATTTAGGGTAGATGGTGTAATGCCTTTTTTCCGGTCAGTCACCACCATGACAAAATAATAATGACCCACATAACCTAGGAGAAACCTTACATTGTGTGGGGTTAGGCAGAGAAGGGGTCATTTGTTTTTGGTCTGTCAAAACATGCTACTGAGAGTTTCAATAGTTTAGTGGACATCTGTCAAATTAGTCGGTGGCCATACACCAAACTTTTAGTACACTGAAAGTAACCGCTGTGAAGGCAGTTCCTTCCAGTGAACTGAGATGACTTAAGAGCCAGTAGTCCTCTCTAAAACTGGTGGGGAGTCAACCCTCAGATGTAGAAGTAATGTCTTCAGCCGTCCCGACAGGCAATACGCTTGTGCCAAACTTTAGATCAGGCCTGAATTATGAATTCAAACCAGAGATTAATTTGTGTGGTGTAACTTCATCCAAATGATTGGACTCTGGGAACCTGAGAAGTTGGTGGGGAATGAAAACGTTATAAATATGGGACTATCACATGTATTAAGGTGTATTCTCTGTAGGGTAAAGTGTGTTTAGAGGGCAAACATTTCTTATATATACAGAGATAAGAAACATGCAGGGGCCAACTATACTATCATGCCAAGGTTGGCTGTTAAAAAAAATGTGTGATAAAAAAACAGTAAAGATACTAGTGCGAGAAATTATGTAGGTGAGATCAAACCCAATGTGAACAGTGACATTACTGCTATCTGCAATGTCATATTCTGATACACTACTAGTAGGGAGGATCTGTATAATCCTTCACACAAGGAGCTACAGAGGGAAATAACGCAGGTCACCCTCCACTCAAAACTCATCAACAGAACCTGCTTATGCCTTGGGACAAACATTGTGAGCATACCCACAACCTATTCTTGGTTAAACTACTTAGGTACTTGCTCAACAATGCTGTACACACTGGGTGCTCCTATCCCGGTTTAAAATTCTCAAATGTGTCTATCTCCCTGGGAATTAAATTGTGTGCGTTTCTCACCCCCAACAATTTTTCACATCCTGTCCAACAACAACAAATGTGTGAAAGGTGTGGAGGCACCTCACGGAAACCCCACCCAGGGAGCAACTGATAGGTTCTCAGAAATATTAGCGTTTCACCAAATTGAGCACCATCCACAAACCAGGCACCTCACTGTCTTATAAGATTTGAAAAGTTACTACAGTTTAAGGGAATGTCTATTGCTTTGGTGAGCGCCTTCATTTTTTCTAGCATGCCACGCACCATCTGTTTAATCCTATGAAAGATTATGTGGATGCACCACCGTTTTCAGATTACCATTATTCCAGATTCAAGATTGATTTCTCCTGGACTTCAATTTTGGATCCCCTTATCTTGTATATGCTAAAAAGTCGTCCCCGCATCCAGAACCTGTGCCAAGCCCACCACATGCAGCCAACCCAACTCCGAGCACAGGCGTCATCATTCCATGGTATGAAGCTTGCCTACATCCAGACCCTATGTCCAAACTCATCCACCCCCCAAAGGGCAGCCAACACCTTGTTCCGGGCCAACCCCCAACAATCGCACAACACCATTCCCCCCCAACCCTGGATTTGCATCTTCTCTTGGGCATCCACCCCGACATTTTCATTTTGCTTCGTGTTATCATGGTACTCCTTTAGTGCCCCACACAAGCAATACTCCAAGGTACCATGGAACAGTGTAAGCTTCACTGTTTAATGCTCGCAAGCTCCTGTGGTAGCCTGTAGGACTCCCGTAGTACCACACAGAAGAGCCACTCTGGGTCTTGAGAAAGACCGATGGTACCATGAGGGGCTTCAAACTTTTTTAAATGTTGGCCTTGGTGGTCTTCTCTGGGACCCCTGTGTTCCCCGCCCACTGCCCCCCATCAAAAGGGGTAGGGGTTCTGGGCATACCTACCCTGCCCCCGTTGAGAACATTTTTTTTTCTTCTTTTTTTTTTTTTTTAGCTTTAGGACATGAATATCGAGTCCCAGTGTGCTGTATTGGCAGCTGCAACATTTGTGTTGATGTTGCAGCCAGCCAATCCGATTGCCCCCTGTCATAGTGGGGTGGGGGGACAGAGGGAGGCGAACAAATGCCCTCTCGGCCAATCAAAAAAAAACAATGATTTGAATATGCAGTAGTGCAGGAGTACCACAATACTCCAAGGGGACAAACTGTTCAGATATCACTTTTTTTTAGATTTAATTTCTCAAAAATAGCTGCACAAATTTACACCAAATTACAAAAAGCATGCTTTCTGAGCAAAGATATAGGGCCTCACTATGAGTTTGGCGGTTCGGAACCGCCCAACTCCCGCACCTCCAAACCCATGTAGAAACCACCTGCCAGATTAGAAGTTTTCTCCTGTCTGGCAGGAGTTTCTTTTGCGTTCCCAGGGCGGTGCCTATGAAAAAGTCACCGCAATGAGAACATCAAAGGCAGTACCTGCACAGCATGGACTGCTGCAGTCCATGCCATGCAGGTACTGGTGTGAATGCACCCAGGGGACATGTTATGCCGCTGTCTGCATCCACATGGCGTGAGGCACGAGGGGGACCTTTGCTTTCTCACCGCCACATTTTTCATGGCAGTTGCCCACTATGAAAAGTGTGGTGGTGAGGAAACTCGTAATATGCTTGGCGGGGCCGCAGCATCCCGCCAAGCATATTACAGCCTAAATACCACCACCATCACAACCAACGCCAGCGCATATATTGCAGACCAGCTCATCATCTCTGGTGATTCACAGCACACCTGCAGCTAGGACATCATCAAAATGCAGTCCAAGAAGTGTTAAAAAGAAAAATACAAGACAACAACCCTTTATCATGTATGCACCCAGGATCTGGAACAACATCCCCAAATCAATTACAAAATAGAAAGGAGGTAGTTACCCCCATAAAATGGTGTGTGATATGTACGCTGGAAAAAACAAAGGTTAAAAGGGGTGGTATAGGTAGGTGAAAATGTTAATTAAAACCCACCATTGTAAACAAACAAAACCACTGAAATTCCACTGTTATAGTTATCTCAAGTAACTATAACTCATGCCATACATTAAATAGAACTCACACACCTGTCATGCACAATTTGTTATCAAATATGTCATTTCAGATGTTGCAGATATATTATCAATGATGGGAAACAAATGTGGGATCACGCTGCTTCACCTCCCAGCAGGTTCGCCCCTAAACATTATGGTGGATGCAGTTCATTAAGCGTGTGTACTTGCACAAAAGTTCTTTCGAGTGTTTCACCAGGTTGGTGCAGATCAATGCTTGCCATCTCTAAACACGTGTTTCTGGATTATTATCCGTCATCAGTAGAGATTAGGCATGAAAATATTTGGGGTTGCTGAGCAGGCTGCCAAAGTCTTCTCGGGTCACAGTACCTCTCCAGGCGCCCAGGTGCCTCTCTACGAGCTCATCAGTTCAAAGCGGCTTGAGGGAGCCTTTTAAAAAGGAAACAAATGTGGGATCACACTGCTTCAGCTCCCAGCGGGTTCGCCCCTAAACATTACGGTGGATGCAGTTCATTAAGCGTGTGTACTTGCACAAATGTTCTTTCGAGTGTTTCACCAGGTTGGTGCAGATCAATGCTTGCCATCTCTAAACACGTGTTTCTGGATTATTATCCCTCATCAGTAGAGATTAGGCATGAAAACATTTGGGTTGCTGAGCAGGCTGCCAAATACCGGACCTGATATAAATGTTTGGCAGCCTACTCAGCAAACCCCTAAATAAAGACTGTATTCTGTACTGACGGCGGTTAATAAACCAGAAACACGTGTCTAGAGATCAGCACTGTCTGCACCAACCTTGGCGAAATACTCAAAAATATCGGAGCCAGCTACAAGAGACTGCATTTATCAGAATGGCAGTGGCGAACCTTGCCTGAGAGGTCAGCGGTGTACTCCCACATCCTGTTGTCGTTTTAAAGTACTCCCGTGAGTCATTGAGCTGACGAGCTCGTGGATGAAGCACCTGCACGCCAGTGAGAGGTACCGGCCCTGATATAATGTTTGGCAGCCTACTCAGCAAACCCCAAAATAAAGACTGTATCCTCTACTGGGTGAACCTTGCCCGAGAGGTCAGCGGTGTGCTCCCACATCCTGTTGTATATTATCAATGATGTTTCAGAGCATGTCATCAGAGATGTAATATGCGAGGTAATTAGCTATGCACTCCAAGGGAGCAAATTATAGTTACTTTAGGGCACGAGTTATAGTTTTTTAGCGTTTAAAATAGTGTTTTAACTTCCATTTTCACCACACAATATTGTCTCTTTCACCTTTATTTTTTTATTAAATTTGAACGTTTTCTTTTATAGAATGCAAGACAGATATTACTACAATTCCTAAGCATAATTTCACTTTAACCTTTGTGTTCTTTCAGTGAATTTCTCTGTAAGATGCCCACCGCCGTGCGCATTGTGGAGTAGGGCGTGCAGCTGACTATGTTATGTAACAATATACAGTATGCCTTTTTAAATAAGGTAGACTCGCTGAGTTTAGCAAATGGTTGGAACACCAAAATATAAAAAGTGGCAGACCTATTGGCTTTATCATGGGGTCAGCTGACCTATTAAATAAAGCTGACCTATTAGCTTTGCCTAAACATCACGAGGGCCTGGTAAGACTTGGGGAGGAGTGCCACATGCCCTAAAAAATTGTAATGCGCCGATCCACCTGGCCATCCTCATTCTGAGGGGCTTAAACATCAACAGGGTGAACCCCATTTGTTTTTTTAAGGCGCCATGGATCTTCTGCACATCCTTGGTACTTCTAACAAATGTTTTTTAAAAACTACGTTTTTGGACCCAAAGAGGTCCATTTGGGTCTCCCCACCAGGCCTATGGGTCTGTACGCGTACCGTACAGAGTACAGTAAGATTACTGTGAGCTTACTGTACACTGTACGGTGCGCGTACCCCCGCGATTTTCCGAAACAAAAAAATTTGGGGGGGCCTTGTGGGACCCCCTGAGCAGGCCTAGGGGGTCAGGGTGCTTCTACCCTGCCCCCTTTTTGAGTTCTACACGTTTGTTTTTCTGCTTTCCTGTGCCTCAGTCTACCGAGGCACAAGATGGCTGCCAACAATTTCTGTTTTGGATTGTTGACAGACAGTGGCAGCCAATCAGCATGCAGCTCATACTCGGGAAGGTACAGAGTACAGTAAGGTTACAGTGCACTCACGGTGTGCCACCCATAGATATATAATTTGGGAAAATTCAATTTTCTCAACAACTACTGGAGCGATTTTCACCAAATATAAAAAAGGCACTACTGCATACCAGTCCCTACCATTTTGCCAAGTTTGGTGTAATTCCATTCAGCCGTTCGGGCTGTAGCCGTGTCTAAAGGTCCTATGGAAAATTGCATTGGGCTACATTTCACATTCAGTTTTTGCAAAAACTACTGGAGGGATTTTCACCAAACATAGCAAAGGCACATCTCCATACCAGTCCCTACCATTTTGCCAAGTTTGGTGTAATTCCATTCAGCCGTTCGGGCTGTAGCCGTGTCTAAAGTTTCCTATGGAAATTAACATGGGAAAAACACGTTTTGGGACCCCCCTTTTTTCTCGGCCCCCGCTTGATGAATCCCCCCGAAACTTTCAGAGAAGGAGCGGAGCGAGGCCATTTTAAGGAAAATTACACACAGATTCCTTAATCTGCGCCAAAGTTATTCCCAATAGAATGTTGGGGATTTCCTATGGTAACTAGGTCCTAACTATATATACCTACTGCCGACCGCCAGTAGGTAATATATATATATATATATATATATATATATATATATATATATATATATATATATATATATATATATATATGGTACACCCCCCTTGAGCAGTGTTGTTCTAAATTATGTATTTTCTGATGTTTCAGTGATGTTTTCTACAATGTCATAGAACATGTCACAAGTGATGTCATTGGTGAGATATTTAGCACTGCCTGGTGAGGATGCGAGTTATAGTTATTTTATGGCACAAATTAAAGTTACTTGAGATGACTAGAATTGGTGAATTTCAGTGGTTTTGTTGATTTAAAAAGGAATGTTTTAACTGACATTTTCATGCAAGTATACTTACCCTTTGTTTTTTCAGTTAATTTCCACTTTTTTAACGTTAAGTAAGATGTTGAAAGCAGTGTATGGCTTGTGGTTGAGTGCATGACCAGCATCAAACCCCTTGTTGGTGCACGGCATTTGGTCATGCCTGCCACGGGGTTGGGCTAAGAGCCAAACCATGCGCTTAACCTCCTGCAAGCACATCAGCCCCCGCAGTGGACAAGCCTTGGAAGTGCACAGTGTGTGGTTGGGTGCAGGACCTGGCGTCTATGCATATTTGCCTTTGTGTGTGTTTGATGGGGGGTTTATTTTAGGTTCTATCCTGGTTCTATTCCTTGTCTGTTCACCCTGCTCGAGCCTATGAGCTGGTATATCTGCAATAGCCTGAGGGCCAAGAGGTACTGAACTGGGTCCTGATCTGGAAAAAAAGTCCCCGATATTGTACTTATTTGGAATAAAGACATTTCCAGACAGAACACACGGTGAACTGTTGCGACTACAGGAGGACGGTGCTCACCTTCTCATCCTCCTTGTACTCCAGCTGTAGAGAGTGGTGGACCATGCAGAGCACAGTGAGGATGAAGTACAGCAGCGAGATGATGCTGTGCAGCCAGAGGAGACGATCTCTATGAGAGAAAAGGGAGAGCAGGGGGTGGGAAGGTGATGCACGCAGGGGAAGGAGGGCCAGCAATGGGAAATACAGAGGGTGAGAAAAGAGGGAGTCCAGAAAGATTGAGAGTGGAGACAGGGTAGAAAGAGAACAGAATAATGGGAGAAAAAACAGCAAAATGTATGGGTAGAGAGGATACAGCGTTAGAGCAGAGGGACAGTAGAGAAAGGACAAAGGGCAGGGAGAGAAGAAGCAAGGTAGAAAGTGGAGAGCGCGTAAATGGAAAGAACGTGAGCACCGAATGGAAAGAACACAAGGATGGCAAACACACAGAGATTGGAAGAAACGGATAGTAACAGAAATAAGACCGAGTGAGTAGGATGCAAAGAGTAAGGGGGAAGGTTAGGTGAAGAAAATATGGGAGTATGAGAGACAATGGGGAGTGAAACAAGTGAAGGATTCAGAGAGAAATAATGAAAAAGAGGAAGGTAATGGAAAAGTTAAATATTGGAGTGTTGGATAGAAGTTGAGAGAGGAAAGAGAAAAAGTTGTGGATATGAAATGGGTAGTAAAAGGTTTGATGCAAGTGTATCACAAGGAGGATGAGATTGATTACAGACAAAGAAGAGCAGGATTATTAAAATGAGAGTCAGGATTGGTGGGAGTAAAGGAGGTGTACACGAAAGAAGAAAGAATGAAGTGACAGTTACTCATGTGGATAATTCACAGAGCAATTCAATAACAAAGTCCATCCCAAGTGTACCTCCCCTCCGGAAACACCACTCATTAACGCTGACAACTAACAATCTCATCCCAAACAGGCTAGTAATGGTCCAGAAACAAAAGGTACCCAGCAGTAATGGGGCTTCCCACCACATCTGAGCCCAAGCAAGCACCGTAGCTCTTTCCACTGCTAATCCCCAACACCCACTGAAGAGCCACTGAGTGCACTGCACACTACAGACTGCACACTGCACAGCTACACTCCAACATCATGAAAATGAAGAGTAAAAATAAAAACTGGAAAATGTAATGAGGAAAGTGGAGAGAATACATCTCTCTTTTGCATGACACTACAAAAGCCTGTTACAAACATTGCTTGCACGGGATAGGACTGTTCTCTCAATGGATGGTTCAGGTTATGTTAAATATGAGGACACCAGCTGTGGACAGGGGTATGCGTACGTTGAGGATTATTTTTAGGTTCAAGATTATTGTTGTATTTTGGGTTAAGCCTGGGGTTAGAGTAAGGTTGGGTTTAAAGCTCTGGTGACGGTTGTTTATCGAAGATATAATGGTTTATAACTGTTAATGAAATGTAAAATGCACTTTGTCAGTATACACTTACATACTACAGTTTAGTTCTCGTGTCTGCATAGCTGATGTAATCAGGGGGACTTAGAGTGTCATTTATCTTGCTTTATATGTATTTTAGTCGCACGATGTATTTATCATGCATTTTCTTAGGCTTGTTAAGTCTTTTTTAATTTGCATTAGCCGATGCACTTATTATCATTATTGTGCCACAATGTGTATTGCATGCATTACATTTATGGGGTGTTTGATAATATGCTTTTACTTCATAGTTTCATATATTTATTTGAATAGATGGTGCTTAGGAGAAAGGACAATAGATTAAAGATTTGACAAGAGTGGACAAGGAAAGTCTCACATTTCTCTCACCTTACATAATAATCATGAAGTAGATTTCTCTCAAAATAAGTGGCTTCTTAAGTATAATACTCTATTCACAACCCTCTCTGAGGTTGGGAAAGAAACTATAACATTCCAAATATTAGAGCATCGCAGCTTCAAGTTGTGCTATACAATGCTATCTCCAGCTCTTTGTCACATAATATATTTTTCAATACAGATAACTTAGCCTGATCTTGTAGACAACCCTACAAACTGAAAAACATGTTCCTATCCTATCCCATCTGATCCTATCGAAATATTTAAAGCCTCATAATGACGATACTTTAATGCTTAGGGATTTGACATAGGTATTCTTTCCAAGACATCGGGAACCAAGTGAGTCAATTACGTTTTTAGGTGATTGAATCAGTACAGTCCAGGATGGACCAATACAGTAACGTAAAACTGTAAAAAGAGGAACATATTGGATTAGATTTTTATCCAACTTGCACCCCAAGGTCTTAATGATTGCATTGAGATGGCATGCTTTCTTCGAGTACTCAATTATTAGATTGTCAACCTAGAAATCATTATGTTTACCATGTTTATAGTTTTATACTAGATATTTTTTTTGTATGTTGAAGCTATCAATTTCGTTTGCCAGTTTCAACCATCTAGTAGTTTTTCCTAATTGTACATAGGTGGATTCTTTTTATGTCTAAACCACTTTGTTGTAATTTACAAGATGTTACAAATTTGTGCCTGCTACTTTTTTCTTATAATTTTTTTTACTTCATTTCTGAGATACCATATTGCTATTTTTTTGGTAAATGGTCCTTCCAATATGGAAATATTACCACTAGAACAGTTAGTGTGAAAGACACAATCCTGGAACCAGACTTCTCCTATGTCTGGTTCCAAATCATTTCTAATGTAAAATGGCCACTGTATGTTATTCATCGCCTTCAGCCTTTGGATAATGGTATTTGTTCCATCATTTGATCAGCCGCTGGCGCCCCCTGGAACTTGTTATATTGATTCCTGTGCCTGTATGAATGATGAGAGTAATCTTCCTACTATACGCTCACCTCTTTATAGAACATTTAATTACAATAAAGTCACTGTCCGTAACCCAGCTACCTCTCCTATGACTTGTTGCTTGTCTTTGACCCTGTACAGCGCTCCACTAACTTTAGGCTAGGTTTGTGCTATAGAAATGTCGTACATATACACTATGATTGGTTCCTCACATTCGCTACACTGAAACTCAGAATATATTTTAAATGTGCAATGCTCTAATGTTAGGACAATTAGAAACATTGACATGTTCATGATTTACAACTGGCGTGCTTGTTTGTTTAGTCCGTGGTTGCCCAAATGAGACATGAATATTTGTCCTAGTATGTTCTCACATAGAAGAGCAACTTAATTGGTTTATAGGACTGTCCCCCATACTCACTTTAGTCAACACACAGTCAAATTCAGGACACATTTAATTAGTGTATTGCCATTGTATATGTGTGCTTGTCGTATATATATATAAGCGTAATCATGAATTAGTGAATGCCTGTTGATTTAACATATAGAGCCTGTAGCAAAGAAATGGTATATAAGAAGATTTGAATGGGCTCTTCAATATAATCATTTTGCCATTAGACGTGTGAATATTATTTGGTTTTACAATCGTAGTATACGTGATTGGCAATCAGGATATTATTTGGAACATAACATGAATTTCTTGAACATCAATTCTTTGATGAATATTGCTAGTAGGAGGTTGCTTAATTATTAATTGCATAAATATTAGGGCGTTCCCCAGCTGCTTAGTCCCCTGATGAAGGGAGAACCCCAAAATGCAGTGGAGCATGGACATTGACGTCTTTACATTTTGACCGATAGATTTGTAATGGAATAAAATATCGCTTTGATATGAAACCTTTTAAAGAACTGACAATCCTAGGTGCACAGAATGCTGTATGGTGAGAGACACAGAGCCAGACTACACTGAGTGCAATATTCTTTCATAAGATTTACATTTTGTGCTTATGCTATTGTTACGATTTTAGATGTTGGCAATTATTCTGTTTAATTTACTCTGCATTAATTTAGGCTTACAATAAAGGCTTTAGGATCAACAGTGTGAATTTCCTGCATGTCTGGGCATTTGTTATAAAACTGCTGATAATGAAATAAATAGGCCTGAGAGGCTCCAGCATTGTTACGCACCCTATTCGCCTTATTTCAAGGTAAGTTGAAGGAGATGCAGGGATCCTAATTTCCTCGTTTCTTCAGGCAGGAACTAGTATGTTAGCCCACACCTGCACTATCAAAGAGCCACAAAGGATCTTCTTGGGTTGTCTTTACATAATGATTGTAAAAAGTAACAGCCCCCGTCCTCCCCAACACCTGTCAAAGGGGTTGCTTTCGAAGAGAAGTGTTTTAGGTAGTGGCCTGTTGGACTCCGCGAATCAGCAAATGCTGGGTTCAGACATTCGTTCTTCAGTCAGCTGTATGAAGTCTGTAATACGGGTATGTCTAGCAGAGAAATGTTACAATACAGAAGTGAATGTGAGAAAAATCTCTGTCCTGAATCTGGCATGAAAACTATGAACCAAAGGCTGTAGGGACTTTGAGGGCCCAAGGATCTCTGGGAGCTGTTTTTCTGAAGCAGCTGAGGTTTACGCTGGATGGTGGACAGGCAAGAGGAGGCAGATGTGGAAGAGAGAAGACAGCAGGTAACCTGCTGAGGAAACCACGTGTAGGAAAACCATGAGAGAAGAGGAGGCTGACAAAGGTCTATGTATGGGTAGAGAAGCTATTCCCACCATTACAATAATTTCTGTGGGCTATTCCTCATAAAATAGGCTATTCTTCATAAAATAGGCTATGTCCACCATAATGAAGTCTTTCGCAAAATCCAGCTACTCAAAATGAATTTAAACTATTTTTATACATGAATCTTCTCTGGGTGTTCCTGAGTTCAGAGTCCATTGTGTAAACTTGATCTTTTATATCTGAAACTGCAAGGCCCATTTTGCCTTTCTACACTTTTCACTGAATTGTAACGTATCCTACTTTCTAAACAACGGCTTGTAAAGTGACAAATTGCCTTACCAGAAACAGTATTTCTGCTCTGCAACTACCTTTCATCGTTGCAACCCCGACATGCCTTTTGTGCCAATACCACATCTGTCCAGTTTTCACACAACTTTACTGAACAACATCCCCTGCCGCCCTAAACCGGATCAGCTGTTGTAGAAGTTACAAAATGTAGTCATAAGGCACACCAGAGACCAGAACATTGTCCGTCTTCCAAACCTGGACATTTTGCAAAGACCTTTGTCATGTCTATGTTAGGAATAATAGATGGATGCTTCAATACTTATGTAAAATGTTGAGTTAGTGCCCACTTCAATAGAAACAAAGGTATATTAATGTTGCACAGTCACAGTTTTGTGTACTAAGCATGAAGTGTGCTAAATCTTCATCGTACACTAAATTAAGTGCCTTTCCCACATTAAATGAGGGTTTATTCATATTGGCGGAGAAGACTAAATATGAAAAAAGATCAGCTGATTGATTCACTATGCGGGTGCATCAAGAATCATTTTAACTGATGAAGGGTGGATGGCATATTCCGCGGACCAGAAATAGCAAGGTAAAGACACGTAATTTCTGAAATAAGTTAAATTGACAGTGACAGTTACAATTTGGTAACATGGTTAAAGCACCAAACACTTCAAGAATGTATGCTGATTAAACCTCAAGGAGGGAAGACTGGAGTGGGCTTTCTGTGAGACGCAATGCACGCCTAACCCTTTCTCATGTAAAATATAAATCAATACAATACAGTACAACTTTAATATAAAAATAAAACTACAATAAATGAAAAATGAAAGTGCATACATAGAATTCACATGCACAACTCAAACTGTACCACTGAAGGAGGAAGGGCCTTATATAGTGTCAAGAATAGGCAACCTAGCAATTCACCATTTGTGAGGGACAAGAGGGGGTCCCCCGAACCAAGAACAATTCTTTCACAGACTCTCAAACTAAATTGGAAAAAACATCCATAATGAGGACAACATATGCTCTGCTCTCAGATCCTGACACTTTGACAGAAATCGGCCAAACATCATCACTTGAGCTATGGAACAAGAAAAGGTCTTGGAACGCATGCATCACATTGCCATTACATCCCCAGTGGTAGAAGAGGCCCCAGAACCTGCTAAGACACTCAACAGCTATGTGAAGTCAGATGAGGTATCATAACCACCACAGCAATAGACCAACAACCCACATCCCTCCCATAGTCTAGGGTTGTTTCAACATACTGTGTAGGCACATTAGCAATGGTGGTGCGGCCAAAATGAGCTGGGCTGTCACCTGCAAGAAAGGAATGAAAGGTACAGTGTCAGTGTTAGGTTATACATTTTCATTACTGAATTGAGATCTTAAGACACAAAACTCAATACCTATACCTAAACTGGAACATTGACAGGTTATTTCACTTCAAACATCCATTGACATGCACAACACAAAGTAGCAGTGCCCAAGGTCTATGCCATTATAAACATTTACACATCAAAGATCAGGTGCTGTGCACCCTGCTCAGCAGCCAGGAGACGGTGGATGTGAAAGGAACAGCTGGGAAGCAAAGTAGGAAAGGACGGGAACCAGAAGAGAGTGGACGGGAACCAGAAGAGAGTGGACGGGAACCAGAAGAGAGTGGACGGGAACCAGAAGAGAGTGGACGGGAACCAGAAGAGAGTGGATAGGAACCAAGTGGAAGGAGACTGAAAACTAATGGAAAGAAGGCTGAGACCCTTGAGGAAGAAGGCTGAGATTTAAAGAGAACCAAAAGGAGATGTGGATAAATGGAAGGTAGATTAAGAGCTTAAGTTACCGGCATGACATAGATAGGCCAATCATTTTATCCCTCACCTACAGCAGGATGCAATACTATCTAGGTGCTACACCCACATCAGACATTACCCTTCAAAAGGCATTTCCTCTCTCAATGGAGATGAATACTGGCATCACCTTTAGAAGTGATATACCATGTCTAGATGAGAAAGGCATTACATCCCCAGCTTACATGAAATCAGTCAGAGGAGGCTCAACCCAACCCCTCCAATACAAATCAGGAGTTAACCCTCCTCAGAAGTGACAACCACTCCAAGGAGGCTCATCTTCCAGCTTCTCCCACCAGACAACAACTATCAATAGGTCCTGTAGTCTATTTGCATGCCACAGTACATCTTAACCGCATTCATACCCAGCAGGTCTCCAGAGAAGTTGACTGGTAGGATCACTGCAATGGAGAGTACGCACATAATCATCAAGAGCACAAGCACATGCCGCTGGAATGAGAGGTAGGTAGTGGCATCAACACCGCACTTGTTTTGGATCTCCTCATCCCTGCAAAACAGAAAAAAAAGTCAAGCTTATAAATTGAGCTTAAAACTTGGGGCAGCCCCATTTCAGCAAACTTGGGAACTGAGATAAAAAGATAATAAAAAGTATTTTACATCAATCAATCGGAACTAATAAAGCACAGATTTTCACCACGGGGAGTATCCAGGCCAGGGATGGCTCCTCTGCTAAGGCAGAGGAGTGTCGCCCCACTAAGTATAAAAAGAAAATTATAATAACATAATATTACATTATCATTTTCTTCTTCTGTAAGGAGCGAGCCAAGATGGGGCAGGGTTGGGCTTGTCACAGGGGGGAGGAGTGGTTGCTGCTGCACAAAGTGTGCAGGACGGTTTGGCTAGCAGTCTTGGGCTGGCTAAACCGTAATGCACACTCAGCAATGGCTGTATGCCTCGGTGGAGAACATACACAGTCTCCCATTCCCCGTCTGAGTGCCGAACCACAGCGCTCAAAACAATCACGACGCTGCTGTCATGGTGACAACAGCATCATGGTTGGCTTAGGTGAGTCTGGGAGCCTGGGTGCTGCCAGGAGCCAGGAGAACAGTGAGGACAGAGAAGAAGCTATGGCTGGTGACCAGCAATGACAAGGTAAGTCTTCTTTTTTTTCCTAAACTACCCCTCCTCCTCCTCACCCACCACCGTTCCCTACCAGCCGCCACTGATCCAGGCACTGGAGTTGGTAAGAATTAGTCAAAGAGCCTGGTCTAGAGCCCCTTCCTGAAGATAACGAGTGAGGGGGGAGGTTCGGAGGTGGAGTGGACGTCATTCCAGAATTTGATAGGTAGGAAAAAGAACGACCTCCACTGCGGCTGTGCTGGATGCGGGGAACGTGTGCGAGGAAGGCCGAACACAGTTGGCTGGTGGAAAGTCAGGCGGTGGTTGATGTAGGAGGGTCCGGCATTGTGGACTGCCTTGTAGGCGTGAGTCATGTAAAAATTCATAGCGGTTTGCCCTAGTGATCCCACATAACCTGGGTGAAGGACAGTATAAACAGACAAACTGGTATACTGCTGGAACCAATTGTAACAAAAGTAATTTACACTGCGAGAATATAAATTAATCACTGACGATGAATTTTAATTTACAAAGCATCATTTATCGTGACTTATTATCAAGCAGACTAATCATCACTCGTGCTCTAGGTACCTTGGAGGAGCATGTATGGAAAGAACTAACATTATACATTGTAGATATACGCACAAAATTCAGATAACAAAAAGAAAAAGAACATATGACTAAGTTTATAAAACAAAACATGAAATGAAAACAATAAATGCACCAACTAGAAACTTTACTTTAGTCTTCCAGTTGTTTAGACAATTATAGCTGTACTTTTCATTTGTAGCACACTGCATAGGGGAAGTAGTCCATACAGATGACACAAAAGGGACAATCTTTCCCTCTGAGACCTAGTGTGTGTCCCCATACGTTTTTAGTGTATTTGAAGAACTCCTCCTGGTTAGAAGTGTCAACGTGTTTCGGCCATGTTACTTAAGGCCTCTTCAGGACAGTGGAAGAGTGAAAATACTAGCATATGCACTGCAGGGCGGGCAGAAGTAGACCACTGGGGGTCTTTAGTTGGTTGATCCACCGGAACCGGCCAACCGCAAAGGGATGAACAAATTGAGGGAAATTTGTTCATGTCCTTCATAGTACAGATAGCCACTATCATGCGGGGGTTTATGGGATGGCTGAGAGGGTGGTCGCCATGGTACAAAGTAAACATATGATAGGAAAAGTCATGGGAAAGTCTGATGAGTGTGCCATAGCCTTGGTGGCGTTAAACATTCTGTAAGAGCAGTTACAATCTCTTACTGGTGTGGTTGAAAAGTCTGGTAACTAGAAATCAAGCAGAATATGCTTCAATGTTTGCAGTTCGGGCTGGACTGTTCCCATGAGGCACAGGGTCAGACTGATTTGCATATGCCCATGTCTGAACTGGGGTGGGAGAGTGGGCTAAAGAACGGTGATGGATCAAACCCAGATCTGTTGACTGGGTGTGAGTGTTTGATTGGTTAAGATGCTACGTCCATCACCACCCCCTTTTGTACCTCAATGTTTGCAGAAGCAGGAAGCTGTTCCGCTTTAAATACCTCTTATTTAAACTGGAACACCGATCTGCTTATGCAAACTTTGGAGCATATTCTGGCCAGTTCCTGCAGGCTCGCCCCTATGGCAATGATCATCTGAGCCATCTGATAACCAAATGATATTGGCAATCTGTACTACGACAGACTCGGACAAAGTTCCCTCAGTCTGTTCTTTCCTTTGTGGTTGTCCAGTCCCGGCAGATCGACCACCTAAGGACCCCAAGTGGTCTCCTTCTGCCCGCCCTGCAGTGTATTTGATGGTCCACCGCCCTGAAGGCCGTGAGTCAGCAGCTTGAACTGGTATCTCTTCTGGAAGGGGAGCCAGTAGAGGCTTCTGAGGTGGGGGGTGGTGCTGGTCCGTTTGGGGAGGTCGAGGATGAGTCTGGCTGAGGTGTTTTGTATGGTTTGTAGTCATTTGAGGAGATGGGAGGTGGTTTCGGCATAGAAGCAATTTCGGTAGTCCAGTCGGCTGGTGCCAAGGGCTTGGGTCACTATTTTTCTTGTGGTGGTAGGTATCCACCTGAAAATCTTACGTAGCATGCAGAGGGCGTGGAAGCATCAGGAGGTTACTGTGTTATCCTGGCGCTTCATAGACAGGTCGCTATCCCGGATGATGCAGAGCTTGCAGGTGTGATTGGTGGGGGTGGGTGAGGGTCAGAGTACCGAGGGGCCACCATGTGTCGTCCCATGGGGACGAGTTCTTTTGCAGATGAGCAGTTACGTATTGTTCGTGTTCAGCTTCAGGCAGTTGGATCTCATCCAGTCAGCAATGTTGGTCCTGGTGTTCTGGAAGCCTAATCTGGTGGTGGGGGTGTCTTTCATGAGAGACAGGATGAGTTAGGTTTCGCCAGCATATGAGATGATGTCGAGTCCATGGGTGCGGGCAATGTAGGCCAATCAAATCATGTAGGCACTGAAGAGGGTGGGGCTGAGGGAGGAACCTTGGGGGACTCCGCAGACGATGTTCTTGGGTTCAGAGGTGGAGGGCAGATGTGATGGAGTCTGGTGATAAGGGTGTGCTGGAATATGGTATCAAAGGCCGCTGAGAGGTTGAGTAGGATCAGGGCTGCTGTCTCGTCCCTGTCGAGGACAACACTGATGTCGTCAGTCTCGGTTATCTAGGTGGTCTCGGTGCTGTTTTTGGAGCGGAAGCGGGACTGGGTGGCACGCGGTAGATGGTTTCCTTCCAGGTGGTCTGTGAGCTGGATGTTGATGACTTTCTAAGTGGATCAGCAAGATGTAACAGTAGTTTTTGAGATCACTGTGAGTTAGCAGAGGGTTTCTTCAGGAGGGGTTTCACCTCTGTATATCCAGGCATCAGGGAAGGTGGCTGTGGTAATAGTCGAGTTAAGGATGTTGGGGAGTGTGCTGCTGATTTCCTTCTGTCCCAGGTTGAAGGCTTGGTGGGGGGCAGGGGTCTGTCTGGGCTCCGGAGTGGATGGAAGTCATAATCACTGTGGTGATTGATGTGGTGAGCGGTGTCCTGTCGGTTACATGGCTGTGGGGGTCGTCGGTGTGTGTCAGGATGTGGCTGAGGTCAGTTGGCTGCGTGTTGAAGTTGCTGTAGATGGCTGCTATCTTGTTGTGGAAGTAGTCCACCAGAGAGTCGCAAAGGGCTTGGGAAGGATGAATCATGGTCTTGGTGGCAGACAGAAGAATTCTCTTACGATGCTGAAAAGTTCATTTGTGATTGGTGCTGGCCTTGATGCAGGTGGTTAGGGTGTCATTTTTGGCTCCCTTGAGACGGTGGTGGTATTTGCACAGGGCAGACTTGAAGGTGGTAAGGTCTGAGGGGTTCCTGCTGGAGGGCCATGTTCTTTCCAGTCGCTTACACGCACGTTTGAAAACATGGAGATTTGGGGTGAATCAGCTGGCGTGTTTGCTGGGTCTACTGATGCCGGAAATTTTCATGGGCACGATTGTGTCGGTGAAGTTGGAGATCTAGTTGGAGACGTTTCGGACTTCTAACTCAAGGTTGTTGGTGGTGTGGGGTCTGGTGGTGTTAAGGGTGGCAGTCCATTGGGCCTCTGCTTTTTTGTTCCATCTGCGGCAAGCAGGAGTGGGGGAGGGTCGTGATGATTGTGGGATGGAAAAGTGGACAATGCTGTGGTCTGTCCAAGTGAGTTCTGTGGCATGGCTGAATTTGATTCTGTCGCTGGCAGTAAAGATTGGGTCCAGGATGTGTCATGTACAATGTGTGAGGCTGGTGACCAGTTATGTGAGTCAGATGTTGCTCATGCTTTCCAGGAGGTTGGCGGAGTTGGCGTCATTGAGGTTGCCGAGAAAAATGTAGTGCTTGGAGTCTATCGCCATGGGGGCAATTAAATCAGCGATGGCATTGCAGAAGCCTGGGTGGCCGGGGGTTCCTCTGACAGTAGTGTTCATGTCGGTTCAGATTTGGAAGTGGAGGGGATCCATGTCACAGTCTTGGGTCATCTTCGGCAGTGGTGCATTGGAGGGTCTCCTTGTGGATGATGGCAATGCCTCCTCCATGCTTGTTGGCGTGGTCTCTGTGTATCATCTTGTAGCCGTGGAGCGTTGCGATCACGATGTCTGTTACTGTGTTCGGTGTGAGCCGGGTCTCTGCAATGAACATCACATCGGGGCTTGAGGTGGTGTTGTTTTTTTCCCAAAGCTTAGTGGCATGTTTGCAGAGGCATTATACACTGAGTAGCATGCACTGGAGCTGTTCTGAAGGGTTGGAGGTTGGCTGTGTAGGTGCAGCGAGGGATTCGGTGTTGCAGGCAAACCGGCATTGGTGGCAGGCGAAGAGTCCGTCTATGTGTCTCGGGGAGGAAATTCAGCAGTTGTTGTGGCTAGGAGCTCGGAGGTGGTGTAGTGATGGGTGGCAGGAGATCCAGGGTTTCTGGTGCTGGGCGTGTTCCGGACACAAAGTGGCGCAGGTGAGCTTGCCTTTGGCGTGCGGGGGGCACACCTGTGGAGCAGCCTTCATATGTAGTCATAGGAGGTGGGAAGGGCTGACAGGGAGACAGGATACCAGAGGGAAGCAGGAGTGGGGAAAACTGTGGGAGCGGGTGGGTCGGTCGGGTGGGTCTAAAAAACAAGACCTGCTCGACTGTGTAAAAGGCCACAGGCAAGCAGTGCAATTAAATCAATTAAGTACAAAATAAATAAATCAATTGCATGAAAATACAATGTGGAGCTAGGCAAAAAGAAAATCACAAGAACAAGTGAAGTCCACAATAAATAAGAGAAGCTAGGCAAAAACAAAATCAAAACAACAACAGAGGCATGCAGGGACCGAACCTAGGAAGAAATCGAGGGCTGAGGAGTTGTTCCTCAGTTCACAACGCTATTACAGCAGCCAGGGGGGAAGTGGTGCACAACACCAGGGAAACTATACAAGTGAAGAAAGTTCTCCAGCACTGGCATCTTTCCAATGTTTACAAACTTTGATCATTCTAGCCATTTATTTGGTAATTTTCTATAGAGTAAATGAGATTAGAGCATGCAGTAGGGCTCTACAATTAACATAGGTAAGAAAGCACAACGCATCTGTTATAAAAATACATCATGCACACCCCATAACCCCAACAGACACTTCAAACACATACAAAACCACTATGAAGGGTACAGGCTAGTTACACGAACGATTAGATTAGGGGTGGCAAAGAAGAGTTTGGGAGAATAAATCTTAGTGAGTGGATTAATGGATTAAAGCTCAAGTCAGCTGTTGTGTGGTGGACTCCATCAGGCGATCCCTGGGATTGAGAGTGATTTTTTAACACTGCCTCCTCTTGCTGGAACATAAGCATTCTTCGTAGCAGATGGCCATCACACTGAGACTTCTCTGTACAATGATTAGACTAGTTTTAGTATACACATGAAAATCCGCTACATTTTTTCTTTTTAAGTTCTATCCCTTGAGGCCATCTTAATTTCTAGTCATTTGCAATATGTACAGTGCAAATTGTACACACTTCACCAAGGAGGCTGGTGAATCAACTGATCTGTGAAAGATAAAGCTGGAGAAATGTAGATTCAAATAAATATGTCTCGTCTGACATTGGATCCATTATCCATTCACATGCTTTTTAAACAGAATATACAGGACGGTGTGCCTCGAAGGTGAGACAGTTAAATTTCAAGAGACAAACGCATTCAATTGTTTCCTCTCAACCCTGATATCAGAGCTGAGAAGCATGTCATTAATGTCTTACAAATGTCTGTGCAGTAACTCAAACAGGTAATCTACAACTGGAAGTAAAGCGAAAGAATATGAAGTGGCCATTGGAATGCAGCCTGCTTTATCCTATCAATTTAGAATCTGAAAACAGAAGAGACCAAAAATAAAATGGGTAGCTTACAGATTTAAATGATGTACATGCCATCATTTCATTCTGACAACGAGCAATATTGAACAAGTGAATCTATGGAAGAACCATAGATCCTAGGGGTGTCGGGCATGTGCTTTGGCATCCTTAGGATGCTGCGGAGGTTTCTTCCTCTGTTATCCGTGGAACATAGGACGCTGACAGTTCAGGCTCTGATTGGGTCCAGGTTGGATTATTCCAACATTCTCTACCTGGGCCTTCCAGAGTACTTGCTGCAGCGCCTTCAAGTGGTGCAGAACGCCGCGGCCAGGGCAATCTTCGGCCTTAGTAGGCGCTCTAGTGCCTCGGGCTTGCTGGTAACGTTACATTGGTTGCCCATCCGCAAGAGGATCGCCTTTAAGGCTCTGACCTTGGTCTATAAAGCTCTTCACAAGGGGGGAGCTAAGTACCTTCAAAAGAGACTGGTCTTTTATCATCCGACCAGGTCTCTGAGGTCGGAATCCCTGCACCTTGCTGTTGTCCCTCGGGTAAAGAAAGCGCGCCTTGGCGGGCGCTCTTTTGGATTGCTGGCATCTCAGCTATGGAACTCTTTGCCGCTGGCCCTGCGGGGAGCCACTAGCTTGCTGGTTTTTAGGAAAGGCCTTAAAACGTGGCTTTTTACTCAGTAGCCGTTCTCTCTTGAATTCCTGGCTCACTGCTCTTTTAGTCTTTCTTTTGGTGTTATGTTATTATGTTGCAGCTTCTTTGCCTTCTCCAATAAAAGCGCCGGGACACTCTTTTTGAGTAGCCGTGCGCTATAAAAATGAACTAATAACATAACATAACATAACATAACATAACCAGTATTTATTCCCACAAGCACAAAATGTAGGAATGTGGAGAAACAGAAAATAGAATTCTGGTCTACTCGCCTTAACAACTATGCTGCATCTTTTTTTCTGGTACAGAAAACTCATGCCCATTTTGAAAATGTGTTAACAAGTGTCCAAAGAGTCGAATGCTAGACACCTATAACCTGTTAAAACGGACCCCCACGGGGGTGAGTAGCACACGCACATTGAGATGATGGCTTTCTTCATGCTGCTCTGCAGATTCTTATTCGTTCTTTTATGGACGTTGTGTCAGTAGAGAAAGTATTTACTCAGTCTGGGAAGATGTCTCTGGATCCCGCTGTCAGGGGCGAAGACATAAGAGAATACATCTACAAATGGTTGAGGAATAAGAATGGGAAACTACCATTCTTGAGGTATGGGGGAGAGTCTGTTCGATGGAGGATACTGAAGACCACGGAGCTAATTAAGGAACCTAGGACTACCTTCCCTCAGAGAGAAGAGAAGGAGGATAATTAGGGTTAATGCGTCACAGGAAAGTGTTTGAAGACTGGGAGGAGTAACCCTTTTACAGGGCTGCACTTGAGTAACAAGAGGGATTATATTTCACAGGGATGGGTTTGAAGACCAGTTGGTATTATATATTACAGGAAGAGGGTTGAAGACCACAATGAGTGGGTCTCAAAACAAATTAGAAAGGAATGCCCTCACAGTAAAGCATTTGAGGACAGATTGGAGGACCAGGAAAGATAGTTCCCAACATTTGTTGAATCACATTCCAGCTTACGTGCAAATTCCGTGAGGAGTTTGAGGGTTCTCATCCCCTAAATTCTTAAAAAATGAGCCCAAGAGCAATAAACAGCTTGTGTATATTTGCTGAAAGAAACTGTATGTTGTAATAGCAAAACTAACCTATTCAAACTAAGAAAAGAGTTGGAAAAATAAATTGAACTATGTAACTGAGCTTTGTCTGCGCACACTCAATACAACCAGATTGTTGCTTGATACAAAGTAAACAAAGAGAACTCTTTCAATGAGGGCACTGTTTTTTTCATTCAATAAGGAGACTGGTTTTTGATACGGTTATTATTTTTATGGACAGTGTGGAAGAGAATTTGGAAGAGAATTTGCTCGCCGGAATACTTGGAAGTAAAACGTTCAAATATTTCACTGCTGGTTACAATCCTATATTGAACAATGTAATTTCTGAATAGAGAAGTAAAGTTACTACTCAAAGTGGGTTTGTTGCATTACTTCAGTCTACATCAGAAGTCTCATATAGGGAAGCTAGCAGGCAGCAGACAACTTGCAGAAAAGTATAGTCTGCCATCTACCTGAGCACTAGCACATAGAAATATTCCTTTTTCAACCGTTTGACCCTTGATTTCTCATCAGAAGGTAAAGAAGAAGGTTCTGTGCTATTAAAGTAGGAAGAATAATGTTCAGAGAACACAGGCTGATGGTACAAACACAGCAAAATCAGATAAGTTTACAGAAAAAACAGACCCTCTGCCACAACAAACCATGACCCCAGGTGGTGGCCTTGTGGAGAAGGTCCTGGACCCCAGGTGACCAACCTACCTGCCATGTTGACACTTCCGCGTGGACCACAGCCACTTACTTCACTAGTTTCATGCCCTCATATTCCTTCTTCAAAATTCTTTTTAACTGTCCCTTACATGTTTACTATGAGTGTTGTCTGTATTTACTCCTTATATATCTTTACCCGTAATAGACCCTCACATTATTCCATAGCATGGCTTTCACAAGATCCATACTTACCAATACTCTGCCACATATTACATCGCTCTCAGAAACTGTTCATACAGACTCTCCTCACTGCACAATACAGGTATCAAGATATTCCTAGCCACTGCATTATAGAAAAACAAATTTGGAAGGCCAGATGACAATCTAAAGCTTTTTTTCCTTCTGAAAAACCATTACTTACTTCATATGATATATCGATGTGAGCCATGAGCAGAAACCCTGCAGATAAAAGTCAGAGAAAGAATAAGAGGTTCATAAAAGATAAAACAATAATCTGTAAACTCTAAAGGACTGAGGACAAGTCAGTAATATAGCTCAGTTTAGCAGCCACTATAGTGAGCTAGATGCAATCTAAAAATAACAGATTCACATTTTGGCATTGACGGCAGTATCGGGTGAAAGGTTTGGAAGACGGCCATTAGTGACTATGTAAAAGATAACAATACAACATAACATTCTACTCACAACTCCTGCAGTCATTGTAGAGACAGCTGAGAAATCCTAAAACAACATTTACCATCCAATTACAAATACATTTGATGAATACATGTGCCTGTCTATCATTCTATAGTTGATACTTCAAGGACAATCCATTAGATACTATCACCATTTACACCCTTCCCCCACATATCCCATAGTTCTAAGGTAATCATATTCATCATCTAAAACTTCATCCCAGACATGCACCTTTCGACCTTTAAGCAGCTAATTCACCTGCATCATTTATCTGTAAACCAAACCCATGCCTTACAGTACTAACTAAAGATGCATCTTTAACTAAACCTGGTGTTACTAGCCTTGATCTCTCTACTGCCATCAAGTCATGGTCACCTGATTCCATCTAGCAGGAGGATGTGAAATTGCTTTCTAATAAGGTACTGTGTATGGACATCCTTTCATCACTATGGCTGTGCTTCCATTTAGGTGCAAGCTACTCATCCACCTTAGTTGCAGTCAAGATCGGATCATAGAGGCAGATAAAACCAATAATGAATTGTATGAGGGTGAGAATTGGTTACAGAATTGGAAATATAAGTCCCGATAACAGTAAATTAGTTAATGTGCTAAATTCATGTGAACAAAATTCAACCCATAAACTTGAAAGAGATATCCCTAGATACAAGTCTATAGGCAAACCGGTTTCTAAAAACCTTTCTCCAAATTAACCTTAATTTTTAGGAACTGCCTTCAGTAATATCATGCAGTAGGTAGAGGACATGGTGAGCAACGCAGTCGCTTACATTTTAAGAGGCCTGTGTCAGTGAATCCCAGCACACTCATTGGATTAGATTCAAATAAGATGGTAAACCAAGGGCTAATGGCTGACTGCCAAAATTAATCTGCCAATGACTCGATGTTTAAAAAATTCAGGCAATAACGGTTTGAATTCTCGCTCTTCTGGACCATGATTAACATGACCAAGGTGATCTTCAAGGACACATTTAGACGGGGTGAGACAAAGGGATTGAGACTACAAAGGGATTGAGACTACTACTACATCTCCACTGCCAGTCATCAAAGGGAGGTGGAGCCGATAAATACTTGCTATTGGACACAGACATCAGGTTGTATATCAGGACCAACTTCTCCAGAAAAGCAAGAAAAGATTTCAAAGCCAAAAAAGAGTCCTGAAGGTTGATATAGAGAAGTATCTGTTTAGACATTCTTGGGACACTGATCAACAACTACCTGTAGGGTACATCCCTATCTGAGGTATTGTGTATCTGGATAAGAAGGATGGGGATGGACATACTTGGAAAACAGTGGAGGTGAAATAATCTAGAGCCGCAGAGAATTCTGCCTGAATCACTCCTCAATCTTGTACAGAGAGTGTACAGTTATGCAGAAATGTAGAGTTTTGCAAAGTAGATGGTGAAGAGCCACTACAAGAGAAAGACTTTAGCTAACATAAATTACGTTTAATTGTATAAGATGGTTTATTAGTAGGAGTTTTCTCCCACTACAAAACTGCCCATAGGTATTTAGGACTGGAATATTGAAACATGTAGCGTGGTAGAGGAGCTATGATCTTGTGGCTAGAGCTGCCGACATTTGAACTGGGGAACCAAGTTCAGGTTCTGGCCCTGGCCTCGGCTCAAGTTCATGCAATTCCGGCCAAATCACTTACGGCCGGATGTAGGTGGCCCATTAAAGGTCGGTAAACCTGAAATTCGGTAAATTTCAGGCTTACCGACCGGTATTGAGCCATTTCTGATGTAGGGGATGATTCGGTAAATACCGATTCGGTATTTACCGAATCATTATTTACCGAATCGGTAAATGGCATGTACGAAGCACTTTTAAGAGTGCTTATGCGCTGTAAGGATTCGTTATTTACCACCAACTATTAGTTGCTGGTAAATACCGAATACCTTTGAAAATGCAAATCTGTGCATTTTCAACAGTGCCATGTGGCAGACATAAAATGTGTGCCACATGTGCACACAAGCACTATTCAGGGGTGCAACAGAGTGTCAATGTGACACCCTGCCACCCTTGAATGTTTACCTATTTTACCAAATCGGTATTTACCGATTCTGTAATTCACATTCATTTCTATGGGCCTCCATATAAGGAAGATTTAACAGCAGAAGGAATGCTGCAAAAGCTACCATTTTTGTCAAGAACATTCAAGTAAAAATGTATCAGTACAACACTGTTGTACACCCTTCAAAGGGCTGCATTCATTCAATCTAGAATTATTGAATTAGCAAATTACTATCTACGAGAAGGGATACAAGAATTTTCCATTGCATGAAATGTATTACAGCATTTGGATTAGTAATAAAATATTGTCCACATGGAGAAATGCAAAGGCAACTCTAGACTTGTGTTTCATGTTGTTTCTTTTTCATCAAAATACTCTGCAATATAACTTAGTTTAGGCAGGAGCAAATCATCAATTTCAAATTAAACAAAAGTGCTAAGAAGACACAAGTAGGAGGAAAAGGACATTCTGAAAGCAAAACATGAATCCATCAAAGGACTTGCTTAACCCTGGGATAAGAGGCCTCTTAACACAAGTATCTTGCTGGAGGGAAGAGGCAGGGGCCAGATCTTGTGTCACATTAAGACCCCAGCATAAATTTCCGTATCTGAGACTTTGTTGAAGCATGTATGCATTAGAGGTCCTATTCAGCGACGGCTGTGCATTTAATTTGTATTATTCATAGTAATCCAGTGGGATAAATGAAAAATTTACCTTGCCATGAAAACGTATATATTCAATTGGTGGGCGCAAGAATCTTCCAACCAGTGAAACTTTTTACTGGTGAAAGGGTTATCCTTTGAGAGATTGCTGTGTGAATGGTGAGTACATCTGTGTTGTACCAGGTCAAGACAAGCCGGTTGAGGAAGGGGAGTATGACTCTGTAAATGGAGGTGCAGCACCACATGGTGTAGAGGGACTAGGATGAATGAAATTCATCTAACATTGGATTGTTCATAGATTCACATACTTTTAAACCATTCTAGCATCAGCAGGTTTGGGACACTCTGTATAACTGCCATAGTGGTACTAAAGAGGTACATATAAGAAAATCGTTTATGCAGCCTGTGCATATCCATAGCACAGCCGATTAGGTGGATACAGACTCAGCTCTACCTTAAAGCACCATCAACAGAACAGGCCAGTTTGCAATCATGAAGTACAAACACAAGATTTTTCTACAAGGTAGGCTTGGTGCAATAATGGCAAAATGCAAGTTTGCCAGTGGAACTGAAAATCTTTGCACCAATCTTGTGTGAAGATGATCAAACTCTGCTCCCTTCTGCTTTCATTCCACATGGCATGCACAATGGACCTCTCTGGCAAATTGCAATGTATTCGAGGCATTTCTCTACTTTTTGAGAAGAATGTAACTGGAAAATCTGAAGTAGCAATATCTAACTGCTAAGGCTTATTGTGTTGGCCAATCTGAGCTTGACGGATAGCCACAAGAGCAGGAGTACTGAAGCAGAACAAAAACCTATAAGCCCGTGGGGTTTTCTTAAAAGACTCTTTTAATGCTGCCACTATTCCTAATTTGTCGTCCATGCCTGAGAAGGCTCCAGGGCTTCAAATAAAAGGTTGTGGTATGGCACTGTATAATACTGCGGCTGGAGCAGTGCACGTTGTTAAATCGAAAGAATTTGGCCAATTCCCCTAAGCTTTTTCGGACACTCATTTCTACTGGTGTTTAATTCACATATATTGATCACAATTACATGGACTATGTTGGATATGTGTCCAATTAAACAGCAGCTGGAGTGAGTTAACAAAATAACTTTATGGGAATTTGCCAAATCCTTGGACTGAACAGTGTGCACTTCCCCATCCACAATATTATGCAGTGTCTCACCCTTCTCCCTCCCCATAGGTAGATTAAAGGGTTAATGACGACCCAGGAGCAACCGTTTGACATGAGTTACCTGTACTTTGATTAAAATAGGAGAGTGAGAGAGTAAAAAACAGGGGTTTGCCCCTAATGCACACCCACTCAATGTCTCAGTACTGATGTAATCACTTCTGATCTGTCAACAGTTGGAAAGATTAGAAAAGGCAGCCTGCCACTCTTTTTGTTCATGATCTAGTTTTGTCTTTCCTGAAGACAGTAATTATCTCGAACCGCCTTCTTGGATACAAAGCAATGAATCCGTTTCTCTCAGTCCTTCGATGGGAAATAACTGGTGTATGTGAAGTGCCTCTGATAGACCTTTGGAAGGCAGCTATGTGGCAAACACAGCATACTCTTACCAAGTACTTCTGCCTGGATGATCAGCGGAGTAGCAGGGTAAGGAGAGGAGTGGAAGTTCTCCCAAGTCATGATTCATTATAGTGACAATCTGTCCCGCACATCCTTTTATTTATACTGCGTGTTCAAATAATTAAAAACAATACGAACTTAGGAAAGATTGGATTTGAACAAGAAAATGCTGTTCAACTGCAACTACTTTTGCCAGTATTTGTATTGTTAACAGATTCCGATGCGGTGCCCTCAGCAGCCCTCTGAGGCTTTACTCATATGGCACACCTGTGCTTCTTTAAAATGTAAAAAAGGGCACTGGGAAGGCAGGTACGCCCATCCCCCTTGTGAGCTGCCTTTTTGACACACACGCACAGAGGTAGCCCACTGTCTACACAAATAGGTGTAGGAAATGTATATATTTAATGCTGCTATGTAAAGTATACAGAGGCGTAACGCTTTCCAATGGGGCATAAATGAATTGAAAGAGAATCCATGAAATGCACCAACGCTGGAGAACTGTAGTCAAAGATGGGTCATTTTCTTTTACCACCGCTAGCCACTGGCAGTGTGAGTACAGCTATCTGGGCAGGCCGGTCGGACAGTGTGTCCGACAAGTGATTGTGGTGCTTCCAGTGGATAAAAGGGCGTTCTGATCGAGGCAATACTAGTAGTGCGGGGTCAACTCTGCAGCTCCAGGTTTGTACTTGAAGTAGGACTTGCAGCCTGTTGCTGGATGTGAAGCCTAAGGGGACACCGTCTAGTAGGGGCAGTCTTCAGCGGCACCCAATAGCTGGTCAGGAACTTTAGCCACTCCAGTTGTTACCTGGGCGAGCGCCAGGCCACCTCCAGTAGAAGGAGGTTGGCTTGGATCCCGAAGATTAAACAGAGTGGATTATTAGGCAGGATGGCAGTAACTTGTTTGTCCCAACAGCTGGGGTAATGTCATACCTTTGCTCTGTGTATGATATAGCCCCATTAGGTTAAGCAGTCAATTGGTTTTAGCAACACTGAACCTTTCGTAGATTCACGTTTAAATTATTTCCCCATCATCTGGATAAAAATTGCCAACAAAATCCCGTCCGCAGATCTATAAATCCTATTGTATCCTAAGGGATTTATATTTAGGAGGTAGGGCTATCCACCACCATTGTTGCGGAGTAACCTGTCTGCCAAGATCTAAATCAGGTCCTATATTTTTGAGGAGCTGGTCCAGTGCAATACATATTGAGATGTTATACTTCCACTAAATCGAACAATAGGATTTCAGGGCCTGGCATTTTACTGCCTCTAGAAAAATTGTGGATATGACACCGCCTGCATCAAAACCGTATCCCCTTTTCTCCTCTTATTTCCAAGGTCCTCAACGACAGAGAAAGAATGCTCGGTTTTCACTTGCAGGAACATGCTTATAGGGAAAATCAGAAGGGCACTGCTTACCATATTAAAATGGAAAAGAAAAGAAAGAACGTGAATTCCTCATACACACCCGCCTTACACATCTTTGTATTCTTTGGGGCACAATGTGATACATTTTAACCTACTTTAGAATCAGCCTGAGTTCTTGCCATAGTGAAAGATTCAGGGTCTATTCGACCTTAATCCACGGAGACGGACATTGCAGCTTTAAATTCTACAATTTATCATCCATCTGCCACCTGCAGATCATAAAATCCTCTTCTTACTGCCAGACAAACCTACAGTTCGACATCATGCGGTCAGCCCATCAACACCACTCTCCATTATCCTATGGGCAACTCATCTCTCCTACAGCCAACTCATGCAGTTCAATAAGGGTCAACTCGTGGCATCCAAAACGCAGGCAACTCATCATACAACCCATCCATACCATCCATCCTCCAACAAGCGTCCGCTCCATTCTACAGTGGGTCATCTATCAGTCAACCCATTCATATTATCATCCATCAACAGCCCAGCATTTCATCCATTCTACAATCCATCTATAGTTCACCCGATTCCTTCCACCATCCATCATCCCAGCCTACCATTCGAAAACCCACAAGCCTATAGATAAACGATCATTCTGGAAGCAAGGTAGTGTCTGAGAACCTGGGGTTTCATCACATGACAGTCACAAAAACAGACCTAGAAAAAGAACACTGTTGAGGTCAGGACTTACCACATCCCGGCTGTCTACATCGGATGGACTGGTCTCGGAGGGCGATTTCTCCTTCTCACTCTGTTCCCCATAGAAAAGGGAGGTGAGGCTAATATCACAACATGGAGGGCAAACGGGAAGAGATGGAGTAGAGTATGGAAAAGGAGAAAAACATCAAAATATAAAGGTAGGACGGAAAGCAGGAAAGGGGAGAGTTAGAAATAGCGAGCAGGAGAGAATGGATAAGAGAGATTAACAGTAAGAAAGGGAAGAGAGAATGGAAACGATTAGGGTGTGTGGGTGGAAGGAACAAGGGAAAATAGAATAAGAAAAGAGAAGGAAGGCAGCAGGAAATGGAAAAGGTATAAGGATGAGTGTGAAGAAACAAAGAGGAAAAAAAATAAACAGTGTGAATCTCGTGCAAATTCTATAATGAATATAACAATACTTCAAGATTAGCCCAAAGCAGTGCAGATTACCCAAATCATGGTTGAAATGGAGGACAAATCAATGACAAAAATGATTAAATGTTGAGACAGATCCGTCCCCTTTGCTTCGCGCAGTCTGTCGCCGGCCCCTCGCGCAGACTGTCATGTCCTTATGGAGAACAAGAATCAACAGGCAGAAAGTGATTGGAGACTAAATGAATCAGACAGCACCGTCACCACACCCGGCAACCCTCACCCAGCACCCCTCTGCACTTCGACACATGCCTCCTGGCTGCTGTCAGCTTCAATCTGTGTAACATGTGGGGTGATCACGAGGCGAAGATTAGGGTTCTCCAAATTCTTCCTTAGCAGGCTGCTGCTATGCATAGCTCAGATAGGCGGAGGCCTCGAGTGCCCCCGGCTAGGGAATCTCACTCAAGAACCTCCGAACTGCTTATAGATATATGGGTGCAAAAAAAAAAAGAAAAACATGGGTACACCAAATACTTCCTAATATAGGGCTCTAAAGTATCTTGAGACAGCTGGTGCTTGCTGTGATGTCGTACTTAGCCTGTCAGGAATACAGCATGTAGGGGACGTGAGGAGAGCAAAGATCAGTGATGGATGACCCCTATCGACACCACAAGTAAGGGAAATGGCAAAGTCTTCTTCACCTGCCCTTCGATGGGGGCTCTCACCCAATGGAGGTCAACAGGAAACCCCCTAGGCACTGCATTAAATTATTATGGCTCATTCTCTATCCCACATAACTACCTCTCACACACACACACTGACGGCTGTCTCGCACAAGTTTTGCGGACTTCTTCCAAATGCACTGGAAAGCCTCAAAGAGACACTGGGATGCTCGGTATCTCTGGATGTTTGCCCAATTGCCTCACAAAGATGCTGGGGGCCCCTTCCCATCACTCTGAGTCCCATAACTTCTTCCCTTCCAAAGAAGCCTCACACACACTTTGGGCTACTGACAATACTCCAGCTCCTACTTCCAGAGAGCGCTTTCCATAGACCTGTTGTCGTTCTGATGATCCAATGTCACTGCACACAGGGTGATTTTCTAGCCTCTTAAGGCTGCTTCAAACGTAGTTCGGAGTTTCCACGCTACAACTTTCTCACTAACCCCTAACCCTAGCCAGCCTGACACCAGCTCCAATGCCTCTTTTGTTTTCTACATGAAAGCTTCACACAAACTCTGGGGCTCTCCTCCACCACCCCCTCCAATGTCAAACACATGCAGAGTCCCAATATCAATCTATCAGTCTCACACTAGCTCTTGGGAATATGCCTTGCACAGGTTGAGCGTCCTGCCAGCCCCAGTCCTCTATGCATGCTTCACACAGGTTCTGGATGTGTGGAATATGTTCACATATGTAACAGATGTTGCGTACAAGGCACATCTGGGGACCCATTGCTTTAGTATGAACAACAATCTGTGCTCCACATGTAAATCAGCTGCCCACGCTATAGTAACTTCAGCACCTCGAGAGCACTGCCTGAGAAGGGCTCTCACCTTCACACAGAGAAGCTGGAGGTTCCCTAGCTGTAGAGTGTACTCCAGTCCTTTAGCTCAATGGCACATTCTACCTCTAGGAGGTTCTCGGCCTCAACTTAAGGCGGAAAGCGCTCCCTGCTCATAGAGTTCACAGTCTCATTATTAAACTTCAAGTGTCCTTTTCCTGTGGAGGCTTGCGGTGTTTCCTTTCCATATATGATCCCAGGCTACGGGGTTACATCACTGTCCATGTTGGATCTTACCCAACCGTCCTGAAATTCAGGAAGAAGCTGAAAACTCCTCTCTTCAAGGTACACCAACCTTCTCACAATAGGACTGCACCCGTTACTTGCGACTTTGCAACCACCCTTGAATCAAATTACAAGGCTCTGTCCCTTGTATGCACAGCACTCTGTTGCTCACATACTAGGTCTGACCTATATAAATGCCTTTACATACATACATACGGTGCATACGGAAGGTAAGTATTGCTCTACAAACCTTGACCAAGGGCACAGCTATCTTTAGTGCAGCTACTGTGGTTGCCTTTTACTACTAAGTGCCAGAAGCCCGATTTCCACACATAAATTAATGTCCCATGGTACCCTGATTAGGCCGCTGACTATGAAGGGTTTAAGCTCCACACTGAAATAGCCAGTTACTACAGCTGCAGTTTGTTTTGACCTATTGAATACAGATTCTGCAGTCAAACAACGTGTGCCTGCTATGGTTCTCCCATCAAAAGGCAGCCTGTCCATCACTTTAGAATATGGAGCACGACACAGGCAGCTCATTTGCATCTTCTGCCCAGGTAGCTCAACTAAAGAAGCAAACCTGCCTCTTTAAACTCGGGACATGCTTCTTCACACAGTTTGTTCTCATCTATGTTCTATCCAGCTTTGCTTTCAGGCAGACACACCCCACCCATTGCACAGAGGAGTTTATCTTTATACAGTGCCTGTGATGCCTCATCCAAATACTACTGCGCTCAACCCTGAGGAAATCACTTCCCGCTGAAGAAGCTCCACTCAGACAGTCCCCATTTCTCCTCTCCCTCGCCCTTAGTCCCTCCCACCCACATGTACACAAGGCCTTTTCATCTGCTGTGGACTTCCTTCTGTAGGTTGCAGAGTGCTATTACGAAGAAGCCACATTATTCCCTCCTTGGTGACATAAAAGCAGTGGGTGGAATGCAATGAATCCATCACAATAATGAACCCTGAACTGTAGAGATGGTTAAAGCCTCTCCAGCTTACTTTACAAAATGATAAAAGCTTATTTGTTCCAGGTGAATTGCTCTCAAAGGACATCACCCTCTCTCCTAGCAACGCTGAAGGTCAGGTGAAATCCTCCGGAGACAGCTGCCAGTCGGCCCTGCTGTCGACGTGGCTGATCATCGTTTTTCTGCACCAAAGCGTGAGGCGCGATAAACCCACGCGATGGCCTCGGTTTCTCCACCTCAGTCATGAGATGGGAGTGCCTCGCAACCACAGCTCCAGGGAAGAAACAAGCACCTTAAAATAAGTCACCAGTTCCCTCAGGGAAAAAGGCAGAATGGGAAACGGGAAAATCCATGCATAAAATCTTGGACTACAACATGGTGAACGCCACAGAAAGGGGTTAGTGCTTAACATGCTCGGTGGAGTGTCTGGTGTTTTTGACGGGGACTGGCCTCACAACACCAAACAGAAGATTAAGAAAAAGGTCTCAGTACAAATTCTGTTCAGATTAGGGGTGAGAGCCAGAGTCCACGGGGCAATACGCCAACCCTTGGTTACACAGGTGAATTCTTGCTCAACGGCCTAAAATGTCAAAGTTTGAGATCATAAGTCTCTAGCTTCAAAATTTAGTGCACATCCTTTGTTTCTATCGCAAGGGAAGTGGGAGAGCTTGTTTAAAGACGCCAGAGGCACGTGGTGACTTATTTAAAGTGACTTTGCCTCCTCCTGCAGAGAGCGGAACGCGGGTGTCGATCCCTAATCAATCGCCAGTGCAATCAAACTATCCAAGTTGATTTCCCCAATAGCACCAATAAAAAGCATTACTCGTAGGAATCATAGGTCCTGGTCGTCACCCATCTAGATGGGAAGAGGAAAGAACAACTATTAAACTGAACCTGTTGCCAGAGCATGCAAAGATCAAGTACTCGCAGGCAAAGCGTGGCGATCAACGGATCCCATGACATTGGTTTGTTGCCCAAGAGCAGAGCTCTTCATTCATTCTTTTGACCAGACTGCTTGTGTTGTCTCTCATGACCGCAATTAAAATACCTGTATACAAATACTAAAATCTACCAAGATGTTCATTTCAAACTTGCTCCCTCTTTCCTAAACTAGAACATTTAGAAATTCAAGCAGAAAACCATAGCAAGCGTGATAGGGCTTTTCCCAACTTCTCCCACGGTAAGTAGTGGAGTTAGCACCGTCTTTGCTATGAATACCGTTGTCTACCTCCTCAGGGGGAACGGCAGGAGCAACGGGGCAGAGCCACGCGTGCCGGAACACCGCAAGCGTAGCCACGCTTGCCTGAACAATGCATATGTCATACAACCCCTGCTCAAACAATACTGAAATTTAACAGATGATTGAAATTTCTTCAAATAGACGACTTAAATGAACCCCCTGTGCATGATGGCACCTGTGTCGGTGCACTGATGTGTGTAGTTGATGTAAATCTAGAAAACTGGAAAGGAGATGGCATTGGAAAACTCAAAGCGCAACATAATTAGTACCTGCACCTGTGTTCTGCTTCCTGTTCTTTCTAGAGTTCCGAACCCTATTATACTTGGTAGAACCATCAGCTGCAGTACTGCGCCTCTCGTGCTGCAGAGCACAGTACCCAGAAAACACTGCTAGCTACTAAAACATGGAGTTTAAACAGCACAAACTGATTCCAACGCTGTTCTCCAATATTAATACTATGAAAATGAGAATCTACCGTAGTATTCATCTCATTTTGAGTAACATGGTAAAATGATGACAAACACCACCCAAAATTACTGATAAGCCGGGGATGAGGTTTTCCCACTAGCGAAATTACTGCAGCTTTATACATTTTGCAGCTCAGAATAAGACATAATGAGTAATTTGAGGTATGCATGTCAATTTCCATGATCACTCTTAGTAAGCTATTTTTTATGTTCACATGCCACTAGGTTTTTATTGATGAAATGCGAATGGACAATTTCGCTATGTGCGAATTTCTCAGGCACCTTGCAATTCCAGGTCTACCAGATACTCCACTTTGCAGCTGAAATTGGATTTTCAGTCACCTCATACAGAGCACCAATGCATCACAACGGTATCTCAGAGGGCCCCACCGTTCCGCTACAAATTCACCCATACATGCTGCTCTTCAAACCAAGACAACCCTCAACATGATGGAGGTTAAAATCTGTGACCTGAAGTAGGAACAGAGCTTACCTGTCATTATCCATGAGCAATGCCAAGCGCCCATAGTCCCAGGCTGCCTTCCTCAGGCAGGAAAACACCAGGAGGAGAATCTAGATCAGCGTGGGAAAGAGAAACCGAGCACAACGGGTTAACTTCATGCTGGCTGGCAACCGAGGCTCTACTGCAAACAAAAAGCTATGGACAGCCCTCATTGTCCTCGAGACAGCTGTCCTGATCCCCCAACTAAGATATTTATCAAAACCCTCTTCAACACTGACAAAATTACCCCTCACATCTCCCAACAAAAATGCAAAATATATAATCGCTTTCAAGCTGGCTTCTCTAACCAGTAGCCCGTGAGTAACTGCTAGTTCTCCTGTAAGTAAGTAGCTCTCCCAAGTGCAGCCCAGCCTATTCAGTTTGAAGCTTTTTATTGGATTAATTAATCTACACATATCAACACTGAAAAGTGGAAAATGTGTATATTTTCAGGAATCATAAAGTGATCTTTGGAGAAAAACAGCTGAGTTTTCGAAATATAATTATAGCTGACATGTGAGTGAAATCATGTGGCGTAGAGGATACTTATTACTAATATTATAATTTTGTCTTTTTTACATTACAACTGGCAACTGTGCCTGATGCATTAAGATGACCACTGCTGGGAATCGAGCATATGGTGGCAATGAACATAATATTGTCTGATGTGGTCACTATTACAACACTAATATTAGTAGCTCAAGATGATTTTCATTGAACGCAAGTAGCTCTTATTGCTGGTAAGGTTGGAGACATCTGCTTTAAGGTATAAGATCAAAAGACTCAAGACATCAAACCGCGATAATTTCACAAATTGAATCTCGTTTTTCTATTTATCTTCATGTAGCCCTGTGCTTCTCTCACCACATTAGTGACATTAGGTAGTGGCAGTCGCAAAGGGCGGGGCAGAAATCAACAGCAACCACAAAACCAGTGACAGGACCACAATGAACAAGGTGAGGGATAGGGAGAGAAAAAAATCTTGCCTGGTCATTAATTTGAAAAAAAAGAAAGGCAGTCATGTTAATTTATGACTAAGTAAACGCTCAAATTTCTAAGTGTAATATTTAGGAAATCCTTCCTTAAAGATATTTTAAAGAAATATTTGCTTTCTGGCAATATTTCAGCAGTATGTCTTTGATGGTAAAGTGTATACAGAAAGCTAAAATGGTCCTAAAACTTATAAGAATCAAATGTAGATTTTGTTAGTCTAGTCAACCTCATATTTCTTTAGTTGCTTCTTCATCAGAGTTATCGGGTGTATATCGGAATATCGAGAACAAAATCATTGTGCCACAGATATATTCCCGCCAGAATACTGACTGCCAAGAGATTGTGAAATTGATGTATGTAGTCATGTATACATTTACTAATTTTTAGCTCAACACCTATGTATATTGAAAATATGAATATCAAAGTACATAGATGTGCAGTTAAGTTTAGTAAAAACATACTTGCCTTTAAATGCTTCCCTTCACAATATGTTTGTAGTGAATATTCTGGCTACAATATTTTTGTAACACGATATTTCACAATAAGTATTCTGGTAGCATATCAAATTGGTCACATACAAATTTACCAAAATCAGTAAAGTGGAGACGAGCATGCATCACTGACTTCCGAATTTCTGGGTCAAACATGAATATGTCAGGGTACAGTGAAGCTTTCAATGTACGATACATTAAATACATTGAGACAAGGCTTCCATGAATATTATTTTTAAGAGCACCAACATATCCTTCTTTAGGCATAGAATTAGGCAGACCTTTCAAAGACAAAATTATTAAGGTAAATTGTGTAATGAAACCATTCTAGGATTTGAGCGGAAAAAAATATATAACAAGCATTGCCACTTCCTCTTACCAGCCAAAGGACGAAGTTTATAGCCAGTACGGTGGGAATGCCCCCGAAAGGCAGCCCCTGCAAAACGGTGCTGTGTGATCGAGCGCTGTAGCATTGCTCTTCAGTGATGTTTCCAGAGCTAGCGGCAAAGTTGAACATGTCCCAGGAGATAGGGTGGCCACTTGAACTTGCCTCTGGAAAGTACACGCGGTCATCCATCCCACGGCTGCCAGGCCACGCGGGCTTTCACTCTGTGAGGGAAAAGCAAAGGGATTATATTTGTCATAGATAAAGGAAGAGAGCTCTCAAACACAGACAATGACTCAGCGATCAAAAATACTGGCTTCCTTTGGTTAGACTATAATCCCAATTGATGGAGCTGCAATAAAGCACCATGTAATGCTATCCTGACATCAGAGCCCTATGATACGCAACAAGATATGGTCCGGAAGTTAAAGTGGTTAGGAGGAGGTAAAGAAAGCACACGAAGTGTTCCTCATTAATTGGAGAGAACTCTTTGTCGATGGAAAACATTGACAGCGGTGTAGTCCAGTTACTTTGTGCTGGGAGCTCTGGAGGATGCTGTGCTTACCATAGGTTAACTCCCCAGGCTATTCCCTAAGCCCTTAACATCAGTTTTTTTAGGACAACCTTCTAGACTCAAGTACCCAGAAAACCGAAAGCTGCGGCGTTAGGGATTGAATTACCCCATCTGCTCCCTACAACATGCAGCATTTGTCAAATCATGTATATCAACATATAAAAGCTAGAGTTATAATTTCTGGTGTATATTTTTGCACACTTAGGCTGATCATCTTAGTTTACTAGGCATGGCAATGGGCAGGATGCTCCAAGAAGCTCAGCCATGCGTGCTACAACCATTAGAGAAAGGCGGTCAGAAAATCCAATGCCGAAGAGGTGGTACGCCTTTACGTTTTTTTAAAGTTCAAGCATCTGAGTCCCTTACTGGGCTCTGGACACAGACAGCAGAGGGAGAGACGCAGGTGATGAGTAAGGAGAAGGAACGCTTACAGGCCAGTTAAAGAGTTCTCAAAGATAAGACAATTGAATAAAGATGGTTCTGTCATGTTGAAACAACCATGGGTAACTCCATCACCACAGACGTAAATCTATTATTGAAGACATCAAGTAGTCAGCCTATCATCTACATAATTCATTATTTGAGAAACAATCGGGAATGGCCACCTTCATATCAGCCCAACCTAGGGTCAAGCTGCCTGGGGACCATGAGAATGCTCCTCTAGAGATGGTGCAGTTGGACAAAGTGCCATCTGAACATTGTGCAGACCAGTAGTCTGAAGACCATGCAGAGATACCTGTTGCACCCTACACTAAACAATTGATGACCATTTTTAACATAAATTTGGTTTTGCTCTGTAAAAGAATGTTAATGACAATAGGAAGAGTTTGTCGGATGCTTGAAGTGATTTTCAACCCTCTATAATCTAAGGAGGCATTCGATTTATGGGCTCCTAATTTTATATCGCTATTTAAAAGTTTGGGATAAAAATGCACGAAAACCTGATTAACTGAAGCAAGCTTCTCTTTAGAAAGAGCTGGAAAGCTCTGTGTGTCTTTAAAGCCCTAAAATGAACGTATCAAAAGATAACACTATTCCATCCTAACCTCCAGGGAGATGAATGGGAACATAATATGCATGTGCTTATTAGCAACGTGTCTGATTTATATAAACATTAATATGCACCTGTTCCTCTGGTTACTGAAACAAATGGATGGCTCATTCAGCGCTGAGCACTGCTTCCGCTCACAGGATGACAACCTGTCCATCCATACTCGATAACGCACAGCTGGGCACATGCACTCAAAAGCAAAGTTCCTTCTACTAGAGCCACTGCCAGTATTAAAATACCACCAACTGCCAGAAGTGCAAGTTCAGGGTAGATATCAGTAGTGCCACGTGCATAGGACATGGTCAGTGGGTAACTGGTCAAAAGCATGGCACAACAGGCTGCTGGGTATGCAGTCGAGTGTTTTGTAATTATATGCTGTGAGTTTAGAACGAGTCTGAGACGTTCCAGATTGGAATGAAGTGCCTGAGAACGCTGCACTTCAAGACGGTTATCTGAGTAGGTTTAGGAATTTGGGTGGAACTACACATTACTCACTGGTCAAGTTTATTTTTATTTTTAAATTAATCAGAGATATTCTTAAGGTAGAACTTCGTATCAGACTTATTTCAGGATAAAGAGTTTTAGGCAAGAAGTAATAACGGAGTCCTGTTCAGGCTGTCAGAGGCATTCGGGACCTACCATGAAACCGTGTGTTAGTTTTAGGAGGCCACACCACTTGAGCCAGGTTAAAGGCAGATGCCTTAATCTGGCTCAGCAGGATGTCCTCTTGGGCCTCAGGCCCGAAACGAGACAAACTTTCAACATGCTACTGTCTTTTACCCATGCTGTAACCTAATGCACAAACAATTAAAGACAAAGAAGTAACCTTTGATGGAAACGAAAGAAAAAAAGATACCCATTTAGTGGCTACATTGCACAACGTGGGACTGGAAAATCTGAGGTCAATCTCAGCTTCACCGAATTGTGTGATCCTTGGCCAATATTTTATTGTATTGTATCTTTATAGCGCTTACTACCCCTGACGAGGTGTTGAAGTGCTTTCAGGTGAGTAGCATGCTACTCTAGAACTAAAAAGGATTAGTGGTGAAGCGGTTTAGCGAAATTTGAGTTAATTTGAGCAGTGGACGTGCAAGGTCTGTTAGTTGGATTGAAAAGGATAAAGGGGGGTATAGAGAGGATGTAACTGAGCACCCTTTTTCTCTATTATCACATATGAGAGTATTTTTAAATACATGTGTAGTACATAAACCTGCACAAAAAAAACTTCTGTTTAATTTAATAAACTATAATGTAGTTAGAATCTAGGCCACATATTGGGTGAACATGGCCAATAACTCACCTCTCAGTTCACTAATGGCATTGTCGTCAGAGTAGGACCTGAATGTTTCTTTGTTCATGTTTTAAATATATCACTTTTGATCATGTTAAGATAGATACTTTTTTGAATTTTGAAGAGACTTTATCATGCAAACCTTTTGTACATAAAGTATGTTGCATGATCTACATGCAAAATATTTTCATGGCTCGTTCATGCACAGGCTCTTGTAGCCAAGCCAGACCACTGGCTCAGCTCTGCATTCAAATTTCATGGCTCACCTACCTCTAGGCTCAGGTTTTAACAGGTGATAGAGGTAGATAAGAGAAAGACCCTACTAGTGCTTCAGCTCAGGGATAATTTGTCAAGAGATGAGATACGGCACTGCAGCAATTGTCTTAAGTTAATTTCTGCTGGCTACTTCTGTAGACTATAGGTACCGGACACTAGAGTTATATCCATTTCGTATTCCAGGCCCGCCATGAGAGGCAACATTTTCAACAACATGACTGCATCTTCCAGCCGTGGGGTAGATACTTTGCAGACCTCTCTGCCACAACTGGGAATACACCATCAATACAGGGAGTTGTCCAGATGTGTCAGGAAGTCAAATCAACTCCAGCAAAACATTTGGTCGGTAGTATAATACATTCCTCAACACAAAATTTAATTTTAAATACGGATTCTAAGTTCAGAGGGTGTGAGATTTCTAAAGTGTCTAATGATAAATTATAGGGATACAAAATATACTAGGTCAATCAGGTTGAGATCCATTAAGAAAACATATGCAAACCAAATAGAGCTGTAGATTGCACAAATGTGTGTTCTAGGCTAATAATGGAACATACACAACTGGTGTAAATAAAACCGTATCACGTTCAGAGATCTTATCCAATTTCATGTGATTCATGCACCACAGTTTCAGTTAGTCTTGGGTTTACCATGGCTCACGGAACATAACCCTATAGTAGAGTGAAGTAAGAGAAGTTTCACGGAACGCAAAGTATAGTCTAGAACATTGTTTTAAGGAATGCCAAATAGGAAGGGCTGTTTCACGGGCAGCTCAGTTAACTTTGGGGTATTCAATTTGTGTCACAGAAGTGATGGAGTTACCTCAACAATATGTGGGTGGTCAAGATGAGTTTAGTAAAACCGAGGTTGGGAAATTGAGGTAATACTACCCTGGAGCAGGATATATGCACTGACAGAAAAAAATACTGATTTGAAGACATATCGGGATCAGCACGTGGCAAATGTGTTTACCAGGCCATCTCAATCTCCTGTGACTTCTCATCTCTTTTTGTTAAAAAAAGGAGCAGAACTTAGAATCTATGTAGATTAAACTGCAATAAACAGATTAAAGATTTAAAACCAATACCCTTTTCCATTGAATTTGGTATTGCTGGATCAAGTAAAAAGGTATACATTTACATCAATTTAGATTTAAGAGGGGCATACTAACTAGCTGGAGTGAGGGAAGACAGCATTTACAAGTAAGTTTGGAAAGTAGGAGGTTAAGAGGTATGGATTGTGTAATGCACAAGTGCCCTTTCATTTTTTATTAATGTTGTTCTTAAAGAGTGTATTGATACATTTGCTGTCGTGTACATAGATAGCATTCTAATGTTGCGAGATTCAGAAGAGGAGTATGAACAACACATAAAAGATAATAGAAAGATTATGAGGTGCTAAATTAGAAAAGTGTATTTTATCATGTAAAAACTGTTTTGCTCCTTGGTTTTATCCTCACACCAGAAGAGATTGCAACGGATACAAGAAAAGTGCAGGCAGTGGCGATTTGACCTTCCCCTTCCAATGTAAAGGAAATTCAAGTCTTTTTGGGGTGTGCAAACTCCTATTGAATATTTATTCAAAGGTTCTCACAAAAGATCATTCAAATTACTAAATTATTGAGGAGAGGGGTACAATTGCAATATCAGTGGAGGCTGGTTAGGCCTCTATTTCTTATCTTTTTCTCAAAAAGCCTTCAATACATCCCCAAATTTGGTGCATGATAATCCTTCAAAACCATTCTATGGTGGAGGTTGAAGCCTCACATTAAGAGATAGGTTTAGTCTCGCCACAAAGACATAAGACTACATGTCAACTCCATCTAGTGGCCAATTGATCTAGAAGATTAACATTGGTTGAGCGAAATGATCCATAATGGGAAAAAATGTTTAGCAGTCAAAGATCGAGGATTGGAGACACAATTTGCAGGGGCTTCAACATGTAGTCATTGTAAATGGATCATAGAAATATACAATTTGTATAATTTACCAAAACATTAACATCCAGATTGTTAAATTGGTCATTGTTTTTGCAGATCACAATTTTAAAATAACTTATAGCCTGGGAATAAAAGTAGAAAAGATGATGCTTTACCATGGTTACATACTGAAGAAAAGAGACAACAGATTTCTGAGCAAACAATTCTTAAAAAACGCAAATATAGTTGCTTCAGCATTAGTGGTAGGGCTAGAGAAAGAACTTATAAGAACAATTAGGAAAACTCTGGTATGGGAAATTAGAAAAAGCTCAGTATTGAAATATGAGATGAGTTCCCTTATGGAAATACTTTGTGTGTGCCCACTATAGAACATTTTACAACAATGTCATGATAACCTATTAGTGGGAATAAAGATATAATGAAGGCTAAGGAGTTAGTCCACAGACTTTTTCAGTGGCATAGAATTAGTAAGGATGTAAAAGAGTATGAGAGAAACTGTACGACCTGTACAAGAGTTAAATCCTCTAGGCGAGCTCCATAGGGTTAGCTGCAATCCTTAACAGCACTAAGGCCTTGGCAAATCATAACAATGTAAATCATAACAACTGTAAAGTTTGCAATACAATTTCAGAATTTGTTGACATATTTAGAAAGATTAATTACTACATGTTAGACTTGGCATCTTTGGCGTGGTTCCCCTGTCTTTTTGCCTCTATCTCCTGTATTTTTTACGCTGTGCTGGATTTTGTTTTTGCTGGTTTAGATGCTTTGGGCACTTTGCCACTGCTGGTCAGTGTCAAAATGCAAGTGCTACCTAGGTAAATTGTTATTGTGATTGGTTATCCATGATTGGCATATTTGTGTCACCAGGAAGTCCCTTGTAAAGTGCACTGAGTGTGCCAGGGCTGGTGATTCAAATGCTACTAGTGGGCCTGCAGCACTGATTGTGCCACCCACATAAGTAGCCCTAAAATGGTGTCTCAGGCCTGCCACTGCAGTGCCTGTGCGCAGTCTGTGGACTGCCATGTCAACCTGGCCAGTGTCCGCACTGACCAGGCCTAACGCTTCCCTTTCTGTACACATTGGACACCCCTATGGAAGGTCCAATGTACCCCCTTGAGCAGGGTGCAGTGTATGTGAAAGGTAGAGCATGTACTAATGTGGGTGACATGCTCTGGTAGTGAATTGCAGCCATTTTCGTTTTTCACTATTGAAAGGCTATATGCCCGTGGGGAATGCTGTGTATAATGGTTACCTGCGTATCTTCCCATAGGAGCAAGATAGGACATAAAAGTCTGGTATCCCTGAACTCAGAATTTAATAACACATCTTTTAGGAAAGATGTTGTTTAAATCCTGTGTTTTAGAACAGCACTTTTTGAAAGTGGCTGTTCTCTTGCCTGACCTTTCTGTGTGCCTTGGCCTGTTTGTGAATTGACTGTCTGGTTTCTGAGTGGCAGGGTCTGGGTGGCTCCCAGAGGCTGAGTGGGTCATCCCTGGGCTGAATAGCTCCATCTGCATCCAGAGTGGTGGGAGGGGATAGCACCTGAGCCTGAATAGGGCTGTGCCTGCCTTCCACAATGCTGGCTCCACCTCCTGCTGGGCGGCTGACGACCCTGCCCGTCTCTCTGAATGGAAAGGAGAAGACAGAAAAACAAAGTGCTCAGGAACTGACCTGAAATGGTTCTGACCAAGCCAAGGCCTCTCTTCCTCTAGTGAACAAAGGAAAGACTGGTATAAAAAGGGCTACCCATACAACAGAAAATTAGATCATCCTAGAATCAAGAAGGAACCTCTGCCAAGGAGAAAGCTGAAAGACTGACGAGGAAGGACTGTCCTGCTGTGGCTTGGTGGGCTGACCTGCAGTTGCTTTGCTGCCAAGGAGAGGGGAAGGACTGTGTTGTTGCTTTGTCCCCTTGCTTAAAGAGATCTCCAAGGACCTGAAGAGAGCTGGCCTCCTATTAAGAAGTCCCAGGAACAAAATGACTTCACCCCCAGCTTCCCCCGTGAACTCTGCTGAGAGAGTTCTGCCCTTCCTAGAGTGCTGAATCCGACTGAGGGGCCTCTGGGAGTTGTGGCCTGCTGTTTGGGAAGCTGGACAAGGAGAAACAAAGACAATCTGCAATTTTCACGCATCGTTCGCTTGCGGAGCGCATCCCCGACAGTGTGAGGAAATTCCCGCCGCCACGAGGATCGAGATCGTCGCAGCGCCTGTCATCGCTGGGTGAAATCGCCGCACCGCTTGCTTGCCGACCGCATCACGTCGCTGCGAACGTCGTCGCAGAGCCATTGCATCGAGGGGCCGCGAGAGGAGAATATCGACGCTGCGCCGCGCATCGCCACCGCACCGGAGATCGTCGCCGTCCCGAAGATCGCCGCATCGTACCTGTGCGAGACGCTTCCTACCGAACCTGCGCACCCGAATCCATACAAGGTATCGCATCCCTCCCCATACAGACCGGATTCGTCGCAACACGCCCGCTGCATCCAGCGGGGCTGTCTTTCGCCTCCCCAGGGTCTCAGGAGTGACGCATCGCTTGTTTTTAAACGCTGCAGCTTCCATTTGGAACTTTTGTCACATCTACAGGTACTTTGGGCTAAACGTGACGCAACTGTCGATTATTTTGACGCAAACCCTAGAACTCTTTTAAAATCATATTCTTGAACTTTGTATGTTGGATTTTTGTCGTTTTGGTCTTGTGTAGGTAAAATAGATAAAGATACTTTATTTTCCTAAACTGGTGTGGAGTCCATTTGTGGTGTTTTCACTGCGTTACTGTGAGTGTTGGTACAAATACTTTACACATTGCCTTTAATAAGCCTGTCTGCTCGTTGCAGGCTACCAAGGGGGGAGCAGGGATTATCTAATGAGTGTATCCCCCTTACCATGACTAGAAGCAAGGGTCCCTATTTGGCCATTGGTACCTACTTCTGCCAACTAGAGACCCCCAGATCTAACACTACAACTCTGAAAGGGCTGCTGAAACAAGACCATTATCAACCTTATTCGTACAGCTTATTGTGCGAATACATGGAATACCAATGATATCAGAAGGTGGATCTAATTTTCTAATCTAAATTTTTGAAACATTTCACTGAAAGGCTTTTAATAGAATTAAGATATTCAACTAGTTTTCACCCATAAATTGATGGTCAGACTGAAAGTCTATATCTACATTTGTATCTATTAAATCAAGTACAGGATTGGTTAGAGTTTTTATGGGCAACTCAACTCACATACAATATTGCAGTAAATGTCTCTATTGGACGTATTTAAATTTGCTTAAACTATGGTAGATGTTAAAGTCCGGAGAACACAGTAATACCAGCTGAAGAAAATAAAACTCAAAAGTAGCTGGAGAGTCGGGGAAAACACTGAATAATTTGGAAAAGTCCAAAATAATTTATAAAAGACGGGGTGAAAAAAAGGAGATTTGAAGGGGCGAGATACAAGGTAAACAGTAGTGTTCGGTTGTCATCACAACACTTATGGTTAAAGGCTCATAGAACATTGCAGCCATGCTATCTAGAACCATAATTGATCAGTCATAAAGATTATCAGTATTCTAACTGTCCAATTAAAGCTATCTTAAGGTTTAAAAGTCCATTCAAGGTCTCATAGCTCACTATTAAAGGATCGTGCGGAGGGTGTTAGAAAAAACCTCCGACAATGCACATAAAATTAGGTAGAAGAGAAATTTAAAGTCAAGATCATTTGTTAAGAGTGAAGGTGTATTATTTATTGGTAAAGTTATGGCACTGATGAAAAGCCTTGGGATCTACAAGAATATGTACATGCACTTATCTTTTTTAAATACTTTTATAAAGAGCATGCTGATGAACCTTGGCTGGAAAATGTTCTTTTGAGTGGGCTACTGTCAGGAAGTTCAAGGTGAGGGTTAATGTTGGAAGTGCCAAAGTACACAGGACATTATCAGTAGCTGACTGGTCAAGAGCTTTGCTTAATAAATTGATGGATATGGGGTCTAGTATTTGGTAACTACATGCTGGGTTTCTTGCTTGAGCTCCAGTTTGGAAAGTAGTGCCAGAAAATTCTGTACTTCAAAAACGACTTATTTGAGTATGTTTTTAAACTTCTGCCCCGTGCGCTTTGGGTGAAATCACGCATTACTTAACGAGCCCGTACAAGGAAAACATTGATTAATGGAAATTCTTAAGGTAGGAATTTGTAACTTCAGGATAAAAGTGGAATTCATCCGGAAGTAAATAATGGTGTCTACTTCAGGCCGTTGGAGCGGTCTGGAAGCTTCTGTGAAACCTTGGGCTTGATTCTGACAGCCTAGAGAGGTAGTTATCCATAACACCCTACAAGCGTGTCGGTACAGGGAGATTTCATCAAATTATTGCGAAGAGATGAGAGAAAATTCCTCAGTGTCGAAAGGCAACTTTTAAAAGCATGCATGTATAAAAATATTTGCATACAAGTATTTAGCTTGAGGTTCCGTGAGAATTGTTACGGTGTTTTGGGCATGATCGAATATGGGCAAGTTTGGTATCTACGAACCGTAAATAACGAGTTCAGTACGTGTACGCGTTTTCGCTACACTACTTGGCGGGGTTCGCCTTATTTACGTGTTTCTACATCTGGACCCTTGGGTTCCATTTTAGATACGGCATCCATTTTGTTTCTTGCCCTCACGTAGTCAGCGAACAGGCAACTGTCCGCCCCGTGACCCTTTAGTTCCCAAGCCTTACGGAAGATGCATATTCCTTTCATGCGTCTTTTTATGACCGGGGGAATGACACTGCAGAGGCAGATGGCTCCGCATGAGGGTAATCTTGCCGTGCCGGTCTATTATTTCAGCCTAGGACGTGCTGGGATCCAGCTCTTTGATCCTACGATCATGCTTCCGATATTACCCTCACCTTCTTTTCTTTACGAATGTCTGTCTTCCTTGCAGCTGTTCTTGTCTCTTTCTCTTGCTCATTTACAACTAGAGTGGAATGTGCCTAGCGGTGAGAAGATGTGCTTTTACAGTTGGGGACCGGCGATGTTACTGTAATTACGTTTCGGGGTTCTGAATACATGAAAGCGATCCTTTTGAAATTTACTGTGGGAACTGAGTTGTAACCTTTTGTTTACATGTTGTGCAAGGACAAAATCTTGTATAAAAGAGAGCGACCCACATATGCAATTTGAAGCAGACTCTCAGAACCTACACGCTGTTGTACTTCTTGTGACTTTTGCCTCCCTGCAGTAATAAACGCTGATCTTTGACGCCGAAGGAAGTCTCCCGTGTCTCTGTCTTTAGTGCGCCAGAACAGGTATCCCACGAAGGTTTTAGGTGTTGTTCCCTGGCACCGCTGGGCCTTAAATAGTCCAGTCCTTCAGTTGGCGCCCAACGTGGGGCGACATCAGCGGTACCGGTCCAAAGCCTGACGATTGTGAGGAACTTCGTGTGAAATCTCCGAGGAAAAGGTGCACCCCGCTTCATCGATCCTGTTGTCGAAATAAGTGGTCCGAAGATTTTTCCCGCGAAGATTACCGCCTCCTGACGGCTGCGACGGACTGATGCCCTGACTGTCGACCTGTTTTCGGCGCCTGGCGTAGACCTTTCGTACAAGCGAGACGATAGACGGGCCTTCCTGGTGACGCCATTGAGCTCTCAGTTAAGTATTTGTGGGTCGCTCCCAGTCCTTAGTTGTTGTTGCAGCTTGTTGAAGCTTAGTTGTATGCATGGTTCCATTGCATTTGTGGTCCTTAGTTGTTGGTTCTTAGTTATTTGACAGTTGCAATTGCCAAAAACTGAGGGTTTTGTCTTTCACGAAGATTTAGTACTTTGGTAACCCTTGAAGTTTGATACTAGGTTAGTGTGCATGATGCCTAGCCATAGTGGTTTTCTTGGTTTCTTTAAATGTTGCTACAAGGATTCCCGGTTGGAGGACTCGTGTCCGATACCTCCAGTTGGAACTCCGATATATGAGCTCTATAGTCGACATGGTGTGGGCCCTATTATTTACAATGAATATTGGGTCCGTTACACGAAAAAAGATGGTGTCCTTAGTTGGCCACCACATGGAAGTTTTGATCTTACGATTTTAGATAATCTTGAAGCTAAATTGTTTAAAAAGAAAGCTAGGCCAGCTATGTTTGATTCCTTTCGGTTGTGGCGTAAAGAGGCCAAGCAGAAAGAAATCAAACAGCTTAAAAAGAATCGAAGAGAAGGTATCGTCCCGATAATGCAAGTTGTACAACAATGTCAGCGAGATAAAGAAGAAAAAGAAATAGAAGTTTCCACTAGACTACATCACATGAGGATAGACAAATGTTATCCAGTTTTACCAACTAGTCTTGATAAGAAAGAAGAGGATTCAAAAGAGGATCCTCTGTTAGCGTATTTGATGAAATCACCACCTCCTTATGCACAGGGTGCTACGGCTCCTGTAGTTCCTCCTGTAGTTCCTCCTGCTGTCCCTCCTGTTGTTCCGACGGCTGCTGGTCAGCCCGTTGTTGGTCCTACGTCTGTCCCACCACCTGTTTCTATTCCTACTGCTCCTTTGCCTGTGCCTCCTCAAACTCCAGTTTCTGCTACCCCGACTGTCTTGTCTGTTTCCGCTGTGCCTACGTTCACTTCTAATATTATCACTCCTGCTCTTTTTCCTTCTTCTCCTTCCGTTCGTACCCGTATCCCCAATACTGTTGCTACGCTCTATTCCCCACTATCCGGATCAATACTACCATCCAGTGTTTCCGAAACTTCCCAGAGACGAAGTCAAATCCCTGGTGGAAGGGAGAGTGCAACATTAGTGAATATGGCTCGTAGGTGGATAAGACATCCTGCTAACTACCCTCCACGCATGGTTTTCGAGACGTTTTCTCAGTTTAATGAGCCTACGCAGAGATTCGTGTTCGAAGAAATGTGTAACTTTTTGAGGGAACAATGGTATAATGACGATTTAGATAACGTACCGCCCGATATGATTGAACTTCAGGGTCAATTTTCGAATGGTATGATCGTAGGTGGAGATGTACGACGTGCCTTAGAGCAATTGTTAGCCCATAGATCCACACTGCCTTCTCGAGTGTCGTTTGATGATGACTTCGAAACTTGGAAAGCGGCTCCTGGTCAGTATCCTATGAGGGAGGTTCCGCCAGTATGGATGCCCGGTAATGCTGCTGCTGCTCCTCCGGTTCTTCCACATTTCCAAAGAGTTTGGATACACCTCCCATGGAAGCAATCAGAAGTCTTGCAGGTCAAACAGTCCTTGCCTGATCCACGCAAGAATCCGGCGGGTTATTATAAGGAGTTGTCTCAATTGGTAGATGCTACTATTATGAACCTTGCCGACATCGACATGCTGTTCGGTAATGTTGTACCACAACCGGTTTGGGCGAAAATTCGCCAAGAAAATCATGCGAATGAGTTAGGCGGTGATTGGGCTGCATTAATAGCGGCTGATGGTCGACAAGTTGGTGGGGCTAAGCCTGAGCAGTTAATTACGGATCTGCCACAGAAAATAATTACGCTCATGAAAACGCTTATGCCGGCGATGAGGGTAAACTGGGATAAATTAGCAGCTTGTAAGCAGAAGAAGGACGAGAGTGTCTCTGATTTCTTTACTAGATTCGAAGAGGCATTTGTCGATCATAGTGGTCAGGATATGGGCACTGAGGGAGGCCAACGGTTGTTTGTTGATAAATTTGTGTTGAATTTGTTACCTGAACTATGCAACAAATTAAAAAATTCAGAAAGTGCATGGGCTGTTTCAACCACTGCACAGATATTAGCGACGGCTCAATATTATGAGAATAGGGAAAAGGAAGAAAGTGATCGTGCAGATAAGAAAACGAAGGAGCTCAAAGCGAAGGTTTTATTGCAGCAAGCGTATCCTCCGTGTTCAAATCACAATGAGTCGCAACTACAATATAGACCACAATCGCAATCCTCCAGAATGCAGCCACGTTCTGACTCCTCTGACTTTAGATCTATGCTTGGGTATAATCAATGTGCATATTGTAGAAGAGAGGGACATATAAAATATGATTGTCCGGCTTTGCGTGACCGCCTTAACGGTGTATCGGCACGAGGGGGTCGTGGTGGTCCTCAGCAAGCATCTCGAGGTAGAGGCCGCGGTATCTCTCAAAATCAGACTGAGCGCCCTAATACGTCCTCGGACGCGAATAATTGTTTTGACCAGCGAAATGTAAGGTCCGATAAATCAGCACAGTATTATGCGGACGACTATTACGTTGAACATGAGACTGTTGTAAACGACCGTTACTAGGACAGCCACCGACAGAGAGAGGGAGTAGTATCAGTTCCGGTTGATCAGAGTGGGCCTTACGTCGCAGTTGCTACATCTGGCGTAGTTGAGCCTTTTCTGTTAGACACTGGTGCGACGAAAAGTTCCATCATGCATTCGAAACTCCCTGGCGCACCTTTGTCTGGCTTGACGAATGTTTCCGTTGGATTCTCTGGCGCCCCTGTTAGCAATCCTGTCTCTAGCCCTTTGCCCCTTACGTTTGGCCCTCGTGAGCTGGAGGCTCCATTGATTCTATCTACTGGTTGTGGTGAGAATCTTTTGGGCTTGGATTTGTTAAAACGGTTATATGCGACTTTGTATTGCTCTCCTGAAGGAGTGGAGCTTACATTAGGTCGGAGAGTAATCTCTCCGATGTACTTGTGGATCGATAAATTCTCGCCAGAATTGAGCTCCCTTCCTGCCTCTCTATGGGCCACAGGTCCCAATGATGTGGGTCTCTTGGACATCCCACCTTATGTGATCAAGCTAAAACCAAATGTGCGATTGCCACGTATACCACAGTATCGTATCTCCATTGAGGGTGAACGGGCGCTACTAGCGATCGTTCACGACCTGATCAAAAAGGATGTCATTGAAGAAACACGAGGAAATGTGTGTAATAGTCCTGTGCTACCAATTTTAAAACGAACTGATCCATCTAAACCTCCTGTGTACCGTTTCATAATCGATTTGAGAGAAGTGAATAAAATCGTGATCCCACAGTTTCCCGTGGTCCCTGATATCACGGCTTTGTTGACCCTGATTCCAGTTTCTGCCTCCTGGTTCACGGTGATCGATCTAAAGAATGCTTTCTTTAGTATCCCGATCGCTGAGGAAAGCAGAGACCTATTCGGATTCTCATTAGGTGGTCGCAGTTTTAGACTGAAACGCGCACCACAGGGCTATTGTGAGAGTCCGTCGATCTACAGTCAAGCCCTTAAAAGTCAACTTATTCATTTGTATTACCGGCAGGCGCAGCTTTGATTCAGTATGTTGACGACCTGTTGGTAGCTGCTGATACCGAAGATATTTGTAGAACTGCTACAGTATCGTTGTTGCGGCATTTATGTGACTTGCATCACAAGGTGTCACCTTCCAAGCTGCAATATTGTTGTCAAGAAGTAACCTACTTAGGTCACTTATTGTCAAAAGAAGGGAGAAGGTTGACCCCAGAGAGAATTGCAGCGATTATCCGAATGACTGTGCCAAAAACTCAGAGAGATGTACGTGCCTTTCTAGGTATTACGTCATACTGTAGACAATGGATTCTGAATTTTTCATTATTGGCAAAACCATTGATAGCCCTTACATGCAAAGACGTTTCATCTCCTTTGCCATGGACTGAAGAGTGTCAGAAAAGTTTCTCTGAATTACGTGATGCGTTGTGTTCGGCTCCTGTGTTAGGTACTCCTGATTACAGTAAGCCGTTTACACTATACGTTCACGAGAGGGATGGTTGTGCGTTAAGTGTTCTGGCACAAAAATTTGGCGACAAACAGCGTCCATGCGCATATTTTTCTTCGACCTTAGACCCAGTAGCTAGAGCTCTGCCGAGTTGTTTAAGAGCAACAGCGGCAGCTGCGGCGTCCATTCGACAGTCCGCAGGTCTGGTCATGGATAATATGCTCACGGTGATGGTTCCGCATGCAGTCGACACTCTCTTGAACCGAACGAAAACTCAACATTTGACGAGCGCAAGGTTGTCTGGGTACGAGTTGACGTTACTGGCAAGTCACATATGGATAAAACGGTGTAATGTGTTGAATCCAGCAACATTGTTGCCGATCTGTTGAAAATTAGTACGTTTCGGTGAACATTATCTGCGCCATCTTGCCTCTCCCCCTGATGCCACACTTTTGTCGTGCGCGCCCGCCATTTTGTTAGATGCCCCGATCAGAACGAACCCTTTTGCATGCCGCTGGCCCCTGACATAGCCTTTCGCCTTCACTAAGCCTGCACGCTGACCACCCCCTGCTTGCACCTGCCTTGAGTCATAAACCCCTCTTCGGCGCTGCTCTGCCCCAGGCCCTCATCCTGTTCCCAGCGCGACACCTCCCTGCTTCCCTTTCATGATCTCCGGCCCTTAGCTGCAAACCCCCTTTTTCCCCGTGTGCCCGTTTTGTCTTCCCCGTTCCCAGGCCGACACCCAGCTCTGCCGATACCACCCCTTGCCCCTCCCCGTACAATAGAAAGCTTCCCCCATCAAAGGATCCCCGGGTTGATCAAAGCCCCCACTCCATGAGATCCGATCAAACCCCCACATTCCGTGAATCGGCGGAATATCCAGCTGCGTGATACTCATCACCTGTTGTGACTAGGGTGGGGACTTCGACTGTAAATGTGTGTGGGAACGGGCTCAAAGGGAGTTCCGGGAATGTCTTTTTCATACATCAAAGCTTTAACATGAATGTGTAATGTACAATAAAGTCATAAACTTGTGTATAAGAGGCCAGGCCTCAGGGATGCAGTTAGAGCACCTCAGAACGATACCTTCTGTCCGTTTCGTTGTGTTCTCCTCCGGAGAGAATAAAAACCTTGTTTCCTGCTTTCCAGTCTCCAGCGCCTGCCTCTTCATTGATTAAATAACTAGAGGGTCACAGAGGCATTACCGCCGGGCAAATATCGATTGCCCCCGACCCGCCTCAGGTTTTTACAATTGGCGTCCCAAGCGTGGGGCCCATCAGCGACTCGTGGATCCAGTGGGAGAGGTCCCGACGACAGAGTGAACGACTGCAACGATCGGGAGAGCTCTTGCCCAATAGACCCTCGTCTGGCAGCCGATCATCCGAACTTCACTAGTTCCGAACAGACCTCTCTCGAGTGATCTACGGTCCTGACTGGGGACCATCAGGAGTGCCGTGAGAAATACGAGAAAAAGAGGACGATCGGGCGCTGGATTCGGAAGACAAGAAACTGTCCATATGGTCCGGGTAAGGTCGTGTAATCACGACAAGTTGCGAAATAATTGCTTGATTGCTTGATTGTTTAAAAATACTAGTATTGCTCTTTTTATTTATTTGGAGATTCACTGTCTACAAACGGAGAAACAACGGGCTCTCTCTTTGCAAGCAGTGGAGGATAGGTAGGGCAGCAGCCGTGCTTATTTTTTCTCCCCCACTCAATAATCACTTGAAACTGAACTGTTGTTCGCAAACTATTGTTTCCTGGAGATTCCCTGTCTGCAAACAGGGAAGAGACCACCCTTTTTGCAGATAGTGAAAAGGGTAGGTAACGCAGATCTTTGCGGACCTACTCATTCTCCCCATTGTTATTTATTGGTCTTTTGTTATTTTGATCCATGAGGTATTCACTGCCTGCAAACAACGTAGAATAGAAATATTCTGTCCGGTCTTTGCACCTAGTGATAAGATAGGCAGTGCTGACTTTTTAGTCCCTCGTTACGAGCCGTCATGTCTGTCTTCTCCCCACTGATTAATAGCCTGTTTAGCCCGGACCGTGTATTAGAGGTGGACCATATAGCTCCACTAGAAGGCACCCCTAATAAGGACATGTTCATAAACTATGGATTAGTCACCATAGCCTATAATAAATTGTGGCACAGGTATACCGAAGATAGTCAAGACAAACAGTGGCCACTGGCAGGGTCCTTTGACCTTGATAAAATAGAAACGTTAGAAATAGCCCTTCGAAATAATAAAACAACGCCGATTATGCTCGACAGTCTCGGTATGTGGCGCAGAGAGGCTATGCAACGACAGAGAAAAGACGAGGACAAACCAAGTAGAGAAATATACCGACAGGACAACCCCAGGACACCGCTACCCACAACTTATCCCCCGACACTATGCAAAAGACGACCAGACTTAGGGCAAAACCAATGCGCTTTTTGTAGGTATGTCGGACACTGGAAAGCCCAATGCCCGACTCTACTGAGCGTGAGTAAAGGCAAAGGGCCGACAAGAACGACAGACCGGCAGTACGAGAAAAAGCGCGAGACAAAGAAGAACCCGACTTACATAGACAGACCAGACAGAACCACCACGTTTGATTATGCCCGATGGCACAGATTTCGCCAGGACAATTTCAGCGGCATGCTCAAGTTCTCCTAGGTCGGGCAACGTCAAGACGGGAACCCAGCCTCGTTTCAAATTCACAGACGGAAAGAGATAATTATGACCAATAACTGTTTTATATTCGTCTTGGGTCTTTGTATGTCGTACTTGTACTGTCCCCCGTCTGAGTTTGTGTGTATGTAATGTACAAATCTGCGTCATCCCTCTACACGTGTTTCCGTGTTACTCAACCTCTGTTAGCAGAAACTTAGCATAAAAGCAACCTGAAAAGAAAGAAATGGTAAAACAAAATCCGTAGACCATTAATGAACTTGAACTTTTAATTTAACACAACAAACAAGGAATAATAACGGTAAACTGTAGAAAATGAAAGTCAAACAGAACATTCGCCCCCCCCATTCTGGAACCTTCCAAAGTAGGGCAGGGTTACGGCTACGCCCAACCAACGGCAACCCATATAAGGCGGGCCTGGCCGCCAACTCTTGGTCAGGAGATCTTAACGTATGGGGGAGCCGGAGGAGAGGCAGGAGCCAGCAGCCTGGGCAGTTGTAGGTAGTTCCGCCACATGTCTCCTCGGCCAGCCGCAACGGGCCTGGATAGACTTAAGCAGTCCCGCCACATGTCCAGAGAAGAACGAGGCACCTCTTCCTTTTCTCTTCCGTCACAGCCGCAGCAGCCCTGGACGGCGGGATGTCCTGCACGTACCTCCACAACAATTTGTCCAAGTTGGGCTGGGAGGGAGAGGCGACGCGGACGAGCCTCTCCCACCTCCACCGATAGGAGGTTTCCCAGCCCCCGGCCCGACGCCGAACACCCCCAGTCAGGCGATGGTGCCAATACTTCCACAGCACCGAACACACCATGGTGGCACCCCAGTACTTGCGCAGCACCGAACGTGCAATGGTGGCCATACTCCCACAGCACCGAGCACAGGTCTTGGGGAACACCGGATGTGGAGAAACCTTCATGCGGGGCGATGAAAAGGAGCGGCCTGGAGTGCACCGGGAGAAGGAGACGATGCGAACCAGTCTCCCTCGCCCCCCAGGTGGGGGCATCACAGCTGCACCCCAGCCGAACGTCCCGCTTTCACAAAACAGAGACCTCTTCCTTTCACTCCGAAGGATCTCTCCCACTCTTGCAAACTCGACGAGAGTGGCCCCTGTAGGGCCTCAAAATGGCGTCTGGGTCCGCTGGAAGGCGGGCCCCGGCCACTAGAGTAACTTTGACCAGCAACATAACTCGAACATTTGCCCCCTGGAGCACGAGCCCCCATCTCCGACAGCATCTCCACAGCCTTGAAGATCCTACAAAGGTCCCCGGCGGAACCTTCGGCCTTTGCAGGCTTCCGGTAAGGGACGGCTGCCTTGATCGCCAACGAAACAAACATGACATTGCCACTCCTTCTGTTAGCATGAATTCTAGAACTGCCGAAAAGGACTCTGGTCCAAACTGCCAGTAATGGGAAACATTTCCCCCTGATGCTGCTTCCGGACTGAGCCGGCCCCGCCCAAAATGGCGCTGGTATCAATCGGAACTTACGAACACCTCGTGGTGTTCCTTCGCACTGATATAAACTTGATGTTCTGAGATTTTATATGATCCTTTGTACACTTGGCTAGAAAAGACAAGGAGAACTCACTCGACGAACAGTATGAAAGGATCCCCGTTACAAATGTTGATTACAAATGTACAAATGTATTATATTTTTTATAACTGATGTAAACCTCATTTACGACGTACACGTACGGTATGCATATAGGAAATCTGATTACAACCATTACGATTATGCTTCTAAATTATGAAAATAAATGCCCCCGAACCCCCAGCCAATTAATAGACGTTTTAGTTTCTTACAAATGAATGAGTCAAACTTTCCGATGTTTTTATTGCCGCAAACGACACCCCCCACTGTACGCACTTTAGCCATTGCCACGACCGGCCAAATACGACCGCACCCTCATAATCCACATGCTGAAATGATTTTGCAAAATAAAGTTTTTGAAACTATGGACGGGTATTGCATGCTTTATTTTAAAAATGTGGGATCGGTGGGAAAGTTCTTTTCTGTGCACCCTACTCTGCTCTCTCTTTAAGGTTAAAAGAAGATGGTTGCCCAGCCCTGGAGGACGGATCGGATCGACAACACGACACTCCGCCTTCAAAGTACGTGACTGACCCATGAACTCTCGCGTAGGGGAAGACCTTGACTTCCAAGGATGGGTAAAACGAACGGTGTAAATGAAGGAATGTAAAGGGAGGGTGAAATGAAATAATGTAAATGTTATAAAGTACAACGTACCAGGGAACGGAGCTGACCCAAGAACCGAAGAACCTTAGAACGCCACAGCGTTGAAAGAGGTTTAAGGATCCCGATAGTGAGATACATCCTTTGATTAGATACCTCGCACTAAGCACCTCTGGTTTCCTTTTTACGTTTCCCCGCCCACGACCTATATGGACACACTACCCCCCCCCCGACTCCAGAAACCATGTCCCCGGGGACCCTGCCCCGAGGAGGAAAGACGAGTAAGAGGTAAGTAAAGGACTTATGAATCCATGTATTTGAATGTGCGCGAACGCTGTCTCCCCCACCCCCTTTTTTCCTCCCTCTGCAGGTTACATCAGAAATTACAGCCGAGGTGTGGCGAAGATCCGAAGCCTTGCCATGTCTAATACACGAAGCGGACTAGCGCCGCAAGGTGGTGTCTAAACACGCCTGCAAACTACTCACGTATCGAACAAACCCGAAAAATTAGCACAACCTGATAAAAAGTGATCACCCTTAAACCAGACTGGGCGAATGAACCCATGTCACGTGTGATGCGAAACTATGAGGGAATGTGTGTGTGTGACTGAGGCGTCGACCCAACTGGTCGAAGGACCGAGAATGCGAGAAGTGCGACAACATGGTACCTCCTTTCTTCTTTCCTTTTTCTCAAAGCACGTCCCCTCTACCCTGTCTAATGCTCAAACTGCATGATTACAAGATCCTAACGCAGACCCGTGAATGCCCTTTACTGCGTAATGCACTAAATAGCCTTTCTTGAATACACTGCCACCCTCTCTGTTGCACGTGTACTATTTAGCCTGCCGTTACGCTCTCTCTCTCTCTCTCTCTCTCTCTCTCTCTCTCTCTCTCTCTCTCTCTCTCCCTCTATTTTTTTACTCCCACTCTTCCGAGTGATTAGCCCCGAAATTGGCAGACTGCCACCCCTAGCACACCACCTAATTGGCTTCAAATACCGTCAGTATTTGCACAAAAACTTGTCTTTAATACAATCACCCTGAGACCGCGTCATTACCTCTCCTTTTCCGCTAGAAGCCAATGAACCGAGGTTGGGCCGTAAGGGAAAGGACAGGTAAGGCGACAGAGGTTCCCTAATCTGGCCCGAAATAAGGGAACTACAGGTCAACGGCTCCTATGGTATAAAACAAGGACCTCAGAATACGCGACCCTCCCCTCCCCGAAATGTCGCAATACCCAAAACCGGAAAAATGATCACCCCTGTTACCTCCCCTGTATCAGCCGCCCAAAAACTGGAATTATGAAACTACCCCTCATTTCCGGTTGTGAGAGATGGGTCGATTTATGCCCTTACCACAAGTTTCCTATGTCCCTGGTTGTTTCCCATAAAACCCCTGTCCTTCCTAATTAAGTAATCGGGCTGTAAAAGGTTACGTAGGATCCAGAATGATGTTTTACAAGGTTAACAGACTAGTCCAAGGTAAAGAAATCATCAAAATGAACCCCGTAGTAGTTGAAAAGCAGGATGCATCAATAGAAAGGAAATGTTTAGCCATGTTCGTCTCCCGGCAAAATACCTGCGTAGTAAATAATTGTAAAGGAAAGTCATAGTAAATCCAACAAGCCCGTCTCCGGTCATTCATATGCCAGTTGTGAACACCAATATAACGGGCATTTTCATTCTTTGCCTGGAGCTGGGAGAGAAATAGACTTTTTGATTATCTTCATCTGCAAATTCTCTAAAGACTGTCTTTTCAAACTTGTTTAAGGGTACTGCTGTTGGAGGAGAGAAGGACCGGATGTGGGAGCACGAGGCCTGACTGCAGACTAAGGAACACCTGCGACATTAGCCAAGGCGAGACCACGACAGAAAAGAGCTGCAGGACGAGGCACTGTTTGACAACATGAGAAGAAAGGGTCGACCTGATGCCCCTGCTCGATGTCCAGTGTCTGTCGACAAGTCCCCGCTCTCTGAATTCGGTCACACGCTCGCCTATTGGAAGTCTCTCGTTCCCCTAGTTTGTTCCTAATTTGGCCTTGCTCCATCCCCCTTTTCCTCTGACCTACCCTATGGACTGTTTTGAACGCTCTTCTTCCATCTGAACTTTCTGACAATCACCTCAAAGGACACAGGGCGAAAGGGACCTTTCCGACCAGGAACGCGAGGAAAGGGTCGTGCCCTGCAACGCAGAACTTAGAACCGAGCTGGACTCGTAGCTCCACCGCCGGTGCTCAACAGCGCCAACGAAAGGCAGCAAAGAACATTTGACATCCCCAATCGCCGTTTCTGCTAGACCTCATTTCTCTCCCAGCCGCCCTTGTATTGATCATGCTCCAATCCGAACCTGATATATATGTAATCACCTGCCAGTATGAAAGGTACTTGCTGCTCACGCTACAGAATCGTTTTTGTATTGCATTTCTATGACTTTCCTGCTAGACAAATTGATCAAAGTTTCCTAAAAACTAGAAATGTTAAAATGTATTGTTTACGACTCTTTTCATCTAGGGTTCCTACCGTTTTCTTTCTCATGCCCACCACAATAGAACCGAGTAGAAAATGAACCAGCAAGATGTCTTGAATATGTTAAAGGGAGGACTGTTGAAAATTAGTACGTTTCGGTGAACATTATCTGCGCCATCTTGCCTCTCCCCCTGATGCCACACTTTTGTCGTGCGCGCCCGCCATTTTGTTAGATGCCCCGATCAGAACGAACCCTTTTGCATGCCGCTGGCCCCTGACATAGCCTTTCGCCTTCACTAAGCCTGCACGCTGACCACCCCCTGCTTGCACCTGCCTTGAGTCATAAACCCCTCTTCGGCGCTGCTCTGCCCCAGGCCCTCATCCTGTTCCCAGCGCGACACCTCCCTGCTTCCCTTTCATGATCTCCGGCCCTTAGCTGCAAACCCCCTTTTTCCCCGTGTGCCCGTTTTGTCTTCCCCGTTCCCAGGCCGACACCCAGCTCTGCCGATACCACCCCTTGCCCCTCCCCGTACAATAGAAAGCTTCCCCCATCAAAGGATCCCCGGGTTGATCAAAGCCCCCACTCCATGAGATCCGATCAAACCCCCACATTCCGTGAATCGGCGGAATATCCAGCTGCGTGATACTCATCACCTGTTGTGACTAGGGTGGGGACTTCGACTGTAAATGTGTGTGGGAACGGGCTCAAAGGGAGTTCCGGGAATGTCTTTTTCATACATCAAAGCTTTAACATGAATGTGTAATGTACAATAAAGTCATAAACTTGTGTATAAGAGGCCAGGCCTCAGGGATGCAGTTAGAGCACCTCAGAACGATACCTTCTGTCCGTTTCGTTGTGTTCTCCTCCGGAGAGAATAAAAACCTTGTTTCCTGCTTTCCAGTCTCCAGCGCCTGCCTCTTCATTGATTAAATAACTAGAGGGTCACAGAGGCATTACCGCCGGGCAAATATCGATTGCCCCCGACCCGCCTCAGGTTTTTACAGATCAACACGGAGTCAAGTGATGTATCACCACATGACTGCTATCTGAGAACCGAAGAAGAGACGAAGGGTCGTATTGACCTAAAAGATACTCCATTGGTAGATCCTGATGGTACTTTGTATGTTGATGGTTCCTGTTTTAAGTTACCGAATGGTGATGTGACGACTGCGTATGCTGTAGTGACGTTAAGAACGGTTGTGGAATCTACGAGATTGAATCAGAATTCGGCCCAGGCAGCTGAATTGATCGCCTGGACGAGAGCGTGTGAGTTGTCCAGAGGAAAACGGGTAAATGTGTTTACAGACAGTCAGTATGCTTTTGGTGTGGCACATAGTTTTGGGCGATTGTGGAGAGAAAGAGGATTCTTGACGTCGCATGGCACAAAGATTCAGCATGGACAGCTTGTGAATGACCTTTTAGATGCACTTACGTTGCCTGAGCAAGTGGCCATAATTAAATGTAGTGCGCATCAGAAAGTGACAGATGATGTTGGTCGTGGTAACGTGTTTGCAGATGAGACTGCTAAGGAGACAGCTAAAGATCTGACAAATCGAATGTATGTTACGAGTTCAGTGAGATGGCCTTCAGAGACTAGTATGTGTGAAGACACAGTCGAGAGTGTGAAGGAAATACAGAATGAGGCCACTGACATGGAAAAGACTAAGTGGAAAGAAATCACGGGGAAGTTAGACGAGAATGGATGTTGGGTTGATTTGTCAGAAAAACAGAGATGGATGTTACCGGATGCATATGTGCTTGCTGTTGTTACAATGGCCCATGGCACAGCACATATAAGCGCAAAAGGCATATGCAAGTTGTTGTCTCCTGTGTGGAAGAATGATGGGATTACTAAGTGTGCGGAAAGAGTGGTCAAGAATTGTATGGTGTGTTTGATGTACAATCCTGTTAAGGGCACCCCCACTCCACCTGGCCATTTTGCCCCTCCTACATGTCCTTTCGAAGTTATCCAATTGGACTTCATCCACATGGAGAGATGCAATAATCTAAAGTATGTTTTGGTGGTGGTTTGTGCGTTCTCCAGATGGATTGAGGCCTACCCTCTTAAAGATAATACTGCCCTATCCACTGCTAAAATTCTGCTCAAAGAGTATTTCCCCAGGTACGGCATGCCTCGGATTGTATGGTCAGACAACGGAAGTGAGTTCGTGGGAAGTGTGATGAAGATTGTGTGTCGTGGCCTAGGTATAGTCCAAAAATTTCATAGTGCTAATCATCCTCAGTCAGCGGGTTTGGTAGAAGGATATAATGGCACCCTGAAACTAAAACTTGCTAAAATTCAGGCAACAACTGGTTTATCATGGCCTGACGCTTTGCCTCTAGCTCTCTTATCGACCAGGGCGACTGTACACTCTCGAGTAGGGCTTAGCCCATATGAGATTGTGTTCGGCCGTCCTGCGAACATTTGGGGAGTTCCGAGGCCTAAAGAATTTGACAGAATTGAATATCCAATGTTGATCGACTATCTTTACGATCTGACTGCTAAATTGAGTTTGATTCATCAACAGGTCTTTGAGGCTCTACCGTCACAAACAGAGGGTCCTGGTCATCGGCTCCAACCAGGGGACTGGGTCCTCACCCGAAATTTTGGACGAAAACGGAATCTTGAGCCGAGGTTCGTGGGACCCTTCCTGGTGTTGCTAGCAACGAGGACGGCGGTTCGGCTGGAATGAAGGAAACATTGGGTGCATGCCACCCACACCAAGAAGGTTCCGCTTCCTTTGCCAGCAGATACATGGATGAGAAGAGGATTTGCCTCGTCAGAAACCGACGCCCCTCAGCGTTTTGCACCGTTTAGCGAAGCTCAGCCCATAGGGAACACTTCAGTTTTTCCCGACACCCCTGTTGATTCATCTCAAACCATATCATTACCATCAACATTGGAGAATTCAAGTATTGAACAATTGCCTGAACAATCGAACACTCTTTTGCCATCCAATCCACTGTTTGAAGAGCAGACTCGCCCTGGAAGAAGCCGATACTTTCTTCGTCCACGCGATAAAGACTAATAAATTATCTTTATTATTTCCTGATTTCACATTACCCCTTCACATTTGCCTTGAATATTGTGGACATTTTATTATATATGTATCTTTTTCCAGTACAGCTAGGAGAAGTACATGAAATTGGTTGTTCAACTGATTAAAACCTATCATCCGGGTTGGCCGTAGGGCCGCGCGGGTACTTCTTTCTGTTTAGCAGTTATTGACACTAGGTCGATTTCTTTTGTCGATTTCTGGGAACTCCTGGGAATTGACAATCGCTACTCAGAACGAAGTGCGTCAAGAACGTTGCGGACGGTCGTTAGAGGATGGAGTTCTCTAAGCTGTCGAAAATGGAGATGTCGGCGCAAAGATCTGCGTTACATAAGGTGTTTCGTACAAAATGTTTTTTGTTACAGGTTTTCATATTGTTCCTAACTGTGTCTATGCTGCTGGTGAGTGGAGTGTATTTTGGTTTTCAAACATTGTTGCCTTCTACTTTACCTACTCCTCCTTCTCATGATCTAAATTTCGTCTCTACTGCTTCTCCACATTCTTTTCACCTACTGCCCCAACATGAACAAGTCAGACGTGCGGAATTTAGAAACAATTCCTTCGTTCAACTTCTCCATCAGCATCAGTTGGTGGTAAATATTACCAATTGTTGGGTGTGCGGGCTAATGCCGCATACCATGGATAGAGGGATTCCGTATTTGGTCCTTCCTTATAGTTCCCAAGGGTCCGCTCGAGCATTCCAAACTATGTTCCGTAGTGCACTAGATTCCTACCCCCATCGAGAGCCACGCTCAGTAAACCTTGGTCCTGGCCCGTACCACAAGTCTCTGGCGATAGCCATTGCTGATTTAGATAGAGATATTTTTGATGCATCGCTTATCCCAGAAGAGGAGGTGCGAGCATATAAGGAACTGAGTAAGACTGAGTATAGTGTATCAGTGGGTGATAGACAGCTTAAGAGCTCGTCTCCAATTTGGATCGTGCCTCACCTTGGTCACTTCTGTCTGCAAGGTCTTGGTCAAAATCCGAGAGCTCAGTTTGGGAAGAGTGCTTGTACTGAGACATATGTCTTACCGATGCTCTCTTCCCCTGTCTTTTTGACTGCCAAGGGTACTTATTTTGTGTGTTATGATCGTGCGTATACTTGGTTGCCTCGTGACTTCTCAGGCACCTGTTATATCGCGAATCTTCTACCACCGACTTTCACTGTTGCCTCGGACTATCACAAGACAAGAGTTGTGAGAGGCGTTATTAGTAAAGAAGATACTGCCGGTCAAGAAGCAGGAGACTTCTTTAAAGGTTTCCTACCGTTTTGGGGCCCTATGGTCAATAGCAGGAATCTGAGACAGTTAACTCGTGTAGTAGAGTCAACCGCTAACATAACTGCAAGCGCCCTTGGTAACCTGACAGCAGAGCTTCAAGCGGATAGACTTATGACGTTACAGAACCGTATGGCTCTAGACATTGTTCTAGCAGATAGAGGTGGTGTGTGTAAGGTCATCCATTCGAGTTGTTGCATTTTTATACCAGATAATGCTTCAACTGTCTATCAAGCCATCTCAAAGTTGCATAAAATCTCGGAGTCCATACACGTGGACGAGGGAGATTGGAAGCTTCTAGGATGGTTTTGGGGCCTGATGTCGACTTGGGGTTGGAAGATTCTGATGATTATAGGGGTTGTTGTGACGTTCCTGTTCACGTGTTGTCTTTGTGTACAGTGTGGTCCTGCCTTATGTGGCCTTTGTGCTACAACGTGTATAAGAAGTCCATCTGTTACCAAAGAGGCATTGATGGATAGGATAATGTTTCAGCAACACCTGAATGATCTGATGAATATTGAAATCGATTTTGATTTTGACTAGTGCTTGCCTACATGAGGGCAAAAGGAGCGTCTGAGGTTCCGTGAGAATTGTTACGGTGTTTTGGGCATGATCGAATATGGGCAAGTTTGGTATCTACGAACCGTAAATAACGAGTTCAGTAAGTGTACGCGTTTTCGCTACACTACTTGGCGGGGTTCGCCTTATTTACGTGTTTCTACATCTGGACCCTTGGGTTCCATTTTAGATACGGCATCCATTTTGTTTCTTGCCCTCACGTAGTCAGCGAACAGGCAACTGTCCGCCCCGTGACCCTTTAGTTACCAAGCCTTACGGAAGATGCATATTCCTTTCATGCGTCTTTTTATGACCGGGGGAATAACACTGCAGAGGCAGATGGCTCCGCATGAGGGTAATCTTGCCGTGCCGGTCTATTATTTCAGCCTAGGACGTGCTGGGATCCAGCTCTTTGATCCTACGATCATGCTTCCGATATTACCCTCACCTCCTTTTCTTTACGAATGTCTGTCTTCCTTGCAGCTGTTCTTGTCTCTTTCTCTTGCTCATTTACAACTAGAGTGGAATGTGCCTAGCGGTGAGAAGATGTGCTTTTACAGTTGGGAACCGGCGATGTTACTGTAATTACGTTTCGGGGTTCTGAATACATGAAAGTGATCCTTTTGAAATTTACTGTGGGAACTGAGTTGTAACCTTTTGTTTACATGTTGTGCAAGGACAAAATCTTGTATAAAAGAGAGCGACTCACATATGCAATTTGAAGCAGACTCTCAGAACCTACACGCTGTTGTACTTCTCGTGACTTTTGCCTCCCTGCAGTAATAAACGCTGATCTTTGACGCCGAAGGAAGTCTCCCGTGTCTCTGTCTTTAGTGCGCCAGAACAGGTATCCCACGAAGGTTTTAGGTGTTGTTCCCTGGCACCGCTGGGCCTTAAATAGTCCAGTCCTTAAAGCTACCGACAACAAATCATTTAATATAAGCAGGTTATTTAGATAAGGGTCATTCAAGAACTTGCAATAGGATATAATTATAATGAACGTTCCTAATTCGCCCAAAGAAAATTTAAAAAAAGAATTTCCTTAAATAGACAGTTTAGAAATATGAATATTTGTAGACAATTACAGAGAAAAGTCATGCATCAGCATATAAAGTCCCAAGAAGTAAACCTCTTTCTGAACAAAAAATGTGAGATGATAATTGGGAACTAAAGACAACAATTGCTTCATTGCTTTTTCAAAGTAAAAAAAAAAAGAAAACAAACATCAATCCGCTAATAGACTATATTCCTATAATTGCAGGCCTAATAAACGAACCCAGGTCAATGTATCCTGCGCTCTGTACCCAAATAACCACCATTATCTTCTATGTTTTATGTACCAACTAGACACGCGGCCTATCGCAACAAACTAAGTGTTTTATGTTAGATGTGAGCTAGACCACGTGGGGTGTACAAGCAAAAGATTGATAAAACCAAAATACCACCACTACCTTCCATGTTTTAGGTACCAACCAGATATGTGCCCCATCGCAACAAACTAAGTGTTTTTATGTTATATGTGAGCTAGACCACGTGGGGCTGACAAGCAAAAGACTGATAAAACAACCATTGCGGCCCTATACAAACAACGGTGAAACCAGATATATGTTATTCGTCATTGTGTCTTTTGCAATATGTAATATGTAAATACCAATAAAAATATCTTTAAAAAAAAAAAGAAGAAAGGAGGTGAGGAAGGAGCTAAAGTTTGAAAAGACCAATGGAAGGAGGGCCTACAGAAAAAGAACAGAGAAAGCAAGGAAGATGCTCATTTGAGGTTCCTTTTCTCTTTGTTCCTCCCCTGCCTCCATAATCTACAATAAACTTGAGCGGCAAGGGCATTGTGAGCAATCATCCGACGTTAACTTCTTCTGCCTGCTTCTATGGGTTACAGGTAGCAGACACTAGTATACAACCACTATGAACATCAGACCTGCCATGAGTAGGGGCTAGATTGCTAACAATTAGAATGCATCTTCCAACTGTAGAGCAGATATACTGCAGACCTCTCTGCCACATGTGGGAATGCAAAATCTCCAAGCTTCGCCTTTAGGCACAGAAAGAAGGTCTTGAGTGAACCTATTCCAGACAGCCAATAATGATACTTCTCGGAGTATTCTAGCCACCCAGATAAGTCACATATATGCATAAAACAACGTTTCAAACAAAATAGTTCACCTACATCCAAACCAGGCATAGATATGCCAAACAGAGGGTTACTATAGCTACCCCAATAAAACTAGTCATCAATCCACACTGATCATACAACATAGAAATCTGACATACATACATACAGCACGCAGAAACCATGTAGTCAGCTATTACAATGCTCAGAACAACTCCAATGACCAAAACAGGTCACAAACTCAACAGAACACATTAGACGGAATATTGTATATACATCCAGTAGAGCACAGATACAACAAATAATTGTCTGTCATATCACTCCGTACAATACCACTCAGTGAGAATGGCCAGACAGAAACACGAGAGAACAAATTGAAAAGAACGTTGCACAAACATTCAGCAAATACTACACGTACTATATAGTTAACTATCAGGCGAGAGGAGGGAACTTGGAATAAATACAGTTCATGAGGTATGTAGTGATAGGTTTGATGGTCAGTCTAATATACACACACACTCCAATCTGCCTGGCTGGCTGGTTAGTTGGTTGGTTGGTTGGTGCTTGTGCGGGTAAGGTGAAATAAAGAAGAATCAGCAGACTGCATTATTTATTTATTTGAGAGGTTTATATAGCGCTGGCTAGACCCGAGGGTACCAGAGCGCTTTAGATTTTCCCTCTTGCATACTTTTCTTTGTTGCTCTCAAACACCATGGGTTATACGGTATAGTGACAGCAAGCATGAAGTGGTGCATTACCATACATTATTTCCTGTCTGTATTAACATGGATTTTGACCCAAGGGCAAGGTGGATTGCGGCAAAAGCTGAAGACCCATCATTAGCCTTGTTTTGTTCTAAAGGCCCCGGAAATCATCACTGGTAAAACATAAGACCCACCCAGTCTGCAGGGGCAGAACCCAGGCAGAGAGCAGGGCAGCGTGGACTGAGGCAAAGTGTTTGTTGCATACACGGCATTTGAATGCAAGCTAGTAGCGATTTACAGCCCCAAGCTCTGTATTTTTAATTTTGACCTGTTTTCTCTTGGTCTCTGTACTCCTTCCTCTCGGTCTCTTGTCTCTATAGGTCTTTTCAATGTATTCTCTATGCGTCTCCAACTCAGATTTTTACCTTTTACATATTCTTAATTTTCTTTCTTTTGGTTTCTCCCATAATCTTAAACTTCGCTCATTTAGCTGCTCTTACGCTATCTTTGCTATGTCAGGAATCTCTGTATAATTAGTTTCTACCTCTTCTTCCCTTCTTACTCTTCGATTTCCTCTGCTTTTCTATGTTTTTTTCCCATCTCGCTGACTCGTTTTCTTTCGGCGTCTCCCCTTTTTAGGTCGAGCAGACGTACTCTCAATGCGTGAGCATTGAGAGTGTCTGTCTCGACAACTATTGTTGCCCGTTAATGGGAATGTGGACACCGATGTGGACGAGCGTTTCCTTGGCGGTTTTCACCGCGGGAGCGCGCGTCTCACCCGCGCATGCGCAGAGTAACTCAGCCATTTTTTTTTTTTTTTTTTTTCCCAGCCCCGAACCGAATCAGGTATCAGAGCGCTTTACATATAGGCAGCCCCCACCCCCCACCCCTCTGCATGCGCACACACAGGCGAGCGCATGCACACGCAGGCACACACATACAGGCACACGGCAGACACTCGCTCACACCTCCCTCCCCCACAGTCACACACACGCACTCCAGACACATACACACACGCACGCACACACACACACACACATACACAGCCCGCCCCCCCCCGCACTCGCGCGCGCACACACACACACATGCTCCCCCCCCCCCCGCTCAGCAACCCACTCACCGGCTTCATTCCTGCGGCGGCTCTCCTCAGCTGCAGGGCCCGGCAGCAGGACTCTTCTTCCCTCCTTCGGCACCCGCAGGGTAGGCTCCTGCCAGCTCCGGTGCTTGAAACGCGGGTCCGGCTCCTGCCAGCTCCGGTGCTTGAAACGCGGCTCCCATCGCGGCTCTTCCGTTGGAGGCGGGGTAGGCTCCCGCCCTCCTACTTCCTGTTTCCTGTTGTCGCGCCGGCCTGCCTGACTTCCAGGTCGCAGGCCGGCACAGTGACGGCGGTGATTTGCGGTACTAATTAATTTAGTTATTTATGCATTTTTATATAGCGCAGACTTTACCCGAAGGCGGGATTTATTTCTTTATGTATTTATGCATTTTTATATAGCGCGGACTTCACCCGAAGGCGGTATTTATTTTTTACTTATGTTTATCTGGTTACAATTGGGTTATAGAATTTTGAGTAACCCATGAGTGGTGTTTCTCCACAGCTCCAGGTCTCCTGGAGACGTCTTATATCAAATGATCTTAAGTGGGTTTCTGATTCAGGCTCTAATGCAATTTGCCTGCTCCTGCGATGTTCCACGGTGTCAGAGTAATCTTACTGTGGGGCATACAGTAGGCGCTCTTGTTGATAAGTGGATGCTAGGATCGCTTGTGAAAAGCTTCCATTAGCCCGTTGGTGTTTAAGTTACTTGGTGTTACTGTTACCCGTCCCTTTCCTCCCACACGCGTCTGAATCACAGTGCCTTAGACTAGTGTTCCTGACACACATTCTTGACACACAGGTGCACGGGCTGCAGACACGGCCTTGTGACGCACTTCGGGAATCCCGACGTGCCTCTGAGCTTGAGGCCTCTTCCACCCCCTGGTGTGCAGTGATTCTATATGTGGAACGTCAGCAGGGATGATGGAGTGGATCGAAGCTTGAGGCTGGTGCGCGTCAGCGCCGTTCCAGGCTCGTGCGTCTTCCTGCTGCGCGCGCTTCGTGAAAGAGGGGAGAGCCGCCTGTATGCTTTCAGAATAATCCATCACTTGATCCATATCACACAGCAAACGTACTGAAAGAAACAACGGCTAGTCTGGACTCAAGAGTCATCAACAAACCATCTTGTGTTGCTCATTCACATTGAGCCTCAAAAACACCACATAAAATCCGTATCACAGAGCATCATCTCGGCGAGAGCACAGAGCATACCAAGCTACGGAATCACAACCTCCGTGCACGTGACCTCTCTGCTACTGCACAGAACATCTCAGTCATTTTAGGTGGCTTTATAGCCTGTGCGAGCCATATCACGACTGTTGTTCAGGGCTCCTCAACCGACGCAAAAGCCACTGAACAGTTAATCTCTGCAATGTCTGCAACACCTCAATTAGTGCGAAGAACATCCGAGTGGAGCACTAATGAGCGCAGTCAGAGCAGAGAGGGTCTCAAATATTGCACCACATATTTCAAACACTGAACATAGCGTCGCTGCCATTGCAAGAGCCTCTGAACCAAGCACTTGACCTATTAATTAGCGCTCACATCTCAAGCAGTGCATAAAGCATCTGAGCCAGCACAAGGGGCCTCGCATTCAATACAGCAACTCAACCACCGCACATTGCAGTGCACATGGCATCACAAGGAGTGCACAAGGAACGACAAACAGTGCTCATAGAACCACAAGCAGTGCACATACCACCACAAGCAGTGCACACAGAACCTCAAGCAGTGCACATGGCATCACAAGCAGTGCACAAGGAACCACACACAGTGCTTATAGAACCACAAGCAGTGCACATAGCACCACAAGCAGTGCACATAGAACCTCAAGCAGTGCACAAGGAATCACAAACATTGCTCATAGAACCACAAGCAGTGCACATGGCATCACAAGCAGTGCACAAGGAACCACAAACAGTGCTCATAGAACCACACGCAGTGCACATAGCACCACAAGCAGTGCACATAGAACATCAAGCAGTGCACATAGAACCTCAAGCAGTGCACATAGCACCACAAGCAGTGCACATAGAACCTCAAGCAGTGCACATGGTATCACCACAATTCCATTGAGTACTCTAACCTTTAAAAATAGCATCTGAACTATTACACAGGACATTTCACCATTGCACAATTGTAAATGCACGTTGCACTGATCACATGTGCACAAGGCTTCTCACCGTTGCATGGATCTTCCTGATCATCACACAGAGTAGTTAAAGCACAGTGCATAGTTTCTCAGCCAGTGCACAGAACATCTTGACAACTGCACAGATCTGACATTTATTTGCACAAGACTTCTCAACCATTGCACTGAGAATCTTAACCCTTGTACAGTGTCTTCTGATAATGGCACATAGTATTTAAATCATTGCACATAGCGCGTCAGCCGTTGCACGTAACATTACAAGCAGTACACATAGCATAACCACCATTCATGGAGCACTCCAAACTTTACGTAGCATCTGAACTATTACACAGGACATTTGACCACTGCACATATGCAGTTGCACGTTGTACTGATCACCTCAACATGTGCACAGAGCTTCTTAATCATTGCACAGAGGGGTTCAACCATTGCACAGATCTTCCTGATCATCATATATCATATTTAAATCACTGCGCTTAGTTTCTCAGCCAGTGCACAGAGCATCTTCACAACTGCACAAATCTCACATTTGCATAAGACTTCTCAACCGTTGCACTGAGGATCTCAACCAGTGTACAGCGCCTCCTGATCATGGCTCAGACCATTTCAGTCATTGCAGCTCAGCCAGTGCACAGAGTATCCTTCTCTAACTCCCTGTTCTATTCTCTTCTCCTGTGCTGATCTGCTGCTCTCTTCCACCCGCCTCCTTCTTTAACTCTCTGTTCTTTTCTCCCGTGCTGATCTGCTGCTCTCTTTCACCCGCTTCCTTCTTTAACTCCCTGTTCTCTTCTCCTGTGCTGATCTGCTGCTCTCTTCCACCCCACCACCTTCCTTAACTCCCTGTTCTCTGCTCTTCTCCTGTGCTGATCTGCTGCTCTCTTCCACCCGCCTCCTTCTTTAACTCCCTGTTCTGTTCTCCTATGCTGATCTGCTGCTCTCTTCCACCCGCCCCCTTCTCCAACTCCCTGTTCTCTTCTCCCGTGCTGATCTGCTGTTCCCTTCCACCGCCTCCTCCTCCAACTCCCTGTTCTCTTCTCCTGGGCTGATCGGCTGCTCTCTTCCACCGCCTCCTTCTTTAACTCCCTGTTCTCTTCTGCTGTGCTGATCTGCTGCTCTCTTCCACGTACATCCTTCTGTAACCGCACACACACATACAACCACGCACACACACTCATCCACACACATACAACACACAACTACGCACACACACACAACCACACACATACAACCACACACACACAACCCCACACACACAACCCCACAAACACACAGAACAACACACACACAGCCACACACACAACCACAAACACAACCACAACAATACACCTACCCACACATACCCATACCCACAACCACACCCAACAACACACACAACCACAACCACACACAGACAGCCACACATACAACCTCACACAACCACACCCAACCACACACACAACCACACCCAACCACACACACAACCACACACACAACCACACACACAACCACACACACACAACCACACACATCTATCTATCTCCCTCACTCTATCTCTCGCCCTCACTCTATCTCTCGCCCTCACTCTATCTCTCGCCCTCACTCTATCGCCCTCATTCTATTTATCTATCGCCCTCTCTATCTGTCTATCGCCCTCACTCTAGCTATCTATCGCCCTCCCTCTAGCTATCTATCGCCCTCATTCTATCTATGGCACCACCACAGCATCACTCAGGGGCACCACAGCATCACTCAGGGGCACAACAGCATCACTCAGGGGCACCACAACATCACTATGCGCTACCACAGCATCACTGATCGCCACAGCATCACTCGTCGCCACAACATCACTCAGCGCCACCAAAGTATCAATCTGTGCAACCATTCAACAACAACTGGTTCAAATATGTTCTCTCAATGTTTCAAGCTTTATTACAAATGTCACAAAAAGATGTTAATATTTCACTTCTGTTCTTGGATTTCCATCGCAATAAAATACACTGAACATAATCTTCACAAAAGTTATTTACAAAAGTTTAAGCTATTGCCATTATAAATTACAATAACTTTTATTTAAGTATTAATTATTTTAAAAAATGTAGCCATTGTTATTTGTAATATCAATACATGTAAGTCACGTAAATACAAAACATGTTGCATTACAAATGCTATAGGTGTCACATTTGCAAAAGATAAAAGTATTGGCATTGTAAATGACAAAGCTATTAATTTCGCTATTTTCAAAACCAACACATAAATAAAAAATGTGTCATTTACAAGACCAATAGCTCTAACTTTCCTAATGCGAGACCTATTGCATTGCAAATGCTTGTTTAACTCCTCCTCGGCATCTCTGTCTCTCTTAATCTGCCTCTGTTGCAATCTCACGAGAAGCCATACTTTTCTTGTTATATTCATAAATACCTCATGGAAATACAGAGCATGCCATGTAGCAGAATGCTCGCATAAGGGATATGAACAATGATCTCACACTGGAACTGGTCAGAAGCCCCGAATTCAGAAGACACTAAATTCCAGGTGGGGGCTCGAGAATATTGTAAAACTGTATTTTTTTATATCCAGAGATATATATATATATATATATATATATATATACACACACACCCACATATCCGATTCCTTTCAAGACGAAACCTGGCACCGACACAGGAAGATTTACGGCAATAAAGTTCTTTATTCCGAAATTACGCTGCAACGCATTTTGGCATCAACTGCCCTGTATATATACACACATACATATATATATTATATATACACATATATATATATATATATATATATACACACATACATACATATATATATATATATATACACATACATACATACATATACACACACACACACACACACACAGTAAAGGGTCAAAGAGAAAAAGTCACATTAGTGACAGCTGGGTTGTAGTGGTTATTGCACTGTGATGTAGACTTTAAAGAGGTGCGCCTTCAATTCCTTTCTACATTGGAGCAGTGCTGGGGTGGTCCTCAAGGGCACTGGGATGTTGTTCTAAGTGCATAGATGGAATATTCCTTCGGCCCTGGATGGGATAGTTTGCCCTTAAAGGGCACCAGTGTGGAGTCTGGGAGGCCAGGAAGAAAGGAATTACTACTAATCAGATGACTGAGTAGGAGAGTTTGAACAACAGTTGTGATGTTGCTTTGTGAAAAAACTGTCATTTACTTTAGAAGAAAAAGCTGATACCAGCCTGACTTTGTTTTTTTGGCACGGTGGTCCCCAAGGGTGACGTTGGTGTCCATGGTGAATCCAACTGACTTGGAAACCAGTGAAAAGCTGGGTTTGAAGCTGTCAAGTTTATGTCTACAGCCAAGTTTGTACTGTCTCTTATTTGTTGTTCTTGGGAACTAACAGAACTTCCGTCTTTGTTGTGTTGAGCTTCAGGTAGGCAATGGACCTCTAGGTCATGATGATGTCCCAGCAGTGTTTAAATCATAATATATCTGAAGCAGAGTATACTTTCAGGAAAGGTTGTGCAACATCGACATATTGGTGAATCTTTAAGAGGTTATCTATGGGTAGATCACCAAGTGGCTCCACTTAGAGACTGAAGATGACAGGGGACAGTATGGAACCCTGGAGGGACTGTGCAGGTGGTGGGGGCCTTTTAGGATCAGGAAGTGTCCATGTGAAGAAACTGGTGTCAGTTGAAAAGATAGGCGAACCAGTGAAGGACATTGACAGTGAATTCCACTGGAGACTCTAAGGTGCCTAGGCAGATGGTTTGGTCGACTGTGTCAAAGGTAGCAATAACAGGAGGCAGAGGTGGTCTTATTTTGTAGTTAAGGAGGCCTCATCTACAATGCCTAAGGCGAAGGTCTTGGTGTAATAGTCGTGCAGAAGATGGTCAGCATTGATGTGGTCTTGGAGTTGAACACAGATTGATTTTTCAATGATCTTGTCCATGAGTGATAGGCATGTGATGGGCCAGTAGTTGGCGAGCTCATCAGGGTCTAGTGTAGGTTTCTTTAAAGTGGGAGGATCCAGCCTGTCTTGAGAACTCCTGGAAAGATGCCTTGAGTGAGGAAGACCTTCGCAGTGGTGAGTGGGGATGACAGACCGTCCTCAGAGCTTTGCCGAAGGACGAGGGGAAGATATCATCTTCATAAGAAGTGGCTTTGACGGACTAGAGTATGTTGGTGAAATCTGGGAGAGATAGGGCTGAAGGCTGAACATTGCAGGATTCAATGTTCAGGGGTGGGCATGAGAGATGAAGTAGGCTTGGTGTTGTTAATATGCTGTTGGATATTCTGTCTCTTTCTTTTTTACTGCAACATAGGTTGAGAGAATTGCACTTTTCAGTGGAGCGAGCAATAGATGTGTCCGACAGGTGATTGATGCAGTGCTTGATTGTGTTTAAAAGGGTTCCGTTTCTGTTGGTGAGTTCATTGATGGTGTTGGTATAGTACTTTGCTTTGGCTGACGTGATGAAGTGTCTGTGTATTGTCCAGGGACTTCAGTATCACAAGGTCATCAGGAGTTGCTTTTCTTTGATTTTCATTACTGTCAAGATTGGATCATTTATTGTCATGATGGTCATGATGGTCTTTAGAGTACCAGGGTGCTGAACATTTTGGCTTGCACTTTTGCATTTTAACTGGGGCATGGAATTTCACATAGTTTTCCAAAACAGTCTTAACGTTGCTGAAAAGGTTATGTGCCCAATAGTCCTTTGTTGGTGAATTTAATATATGTTTGAATAGTATGCTACATGTGAGGTGATGGCTTCAATGTTTTGTACTCATTACTGGTACACTGTTTGTATTGTACTGCCTAACTAGCTACAAAATAATATTTTTTTTTTTTTTTTTTTTTAAAGTTGGTGAAAAAGGGTCTTGCCATCAGATGTGAGGATACTGATCAGAGAAATAGGGATGGCAAAGTGACTAGTCCATTCCAGGCTTAAGAGTGGTTTGTAACTACAAAAATGTATCCCACCTGAGGTTACAAGGAGAATAAAGTATATTGTATAAAGCATGATGGGGTAATTATTAAGAAAGACTCCTAGTGGGAACGCTAACCCAGCATGGCTAAGGCGTGGAAGGAAAAAAATAATTTTTTATATCACCCTCACACACTCTATTAGTGTCATGTTTCTTCGTCGGGTTGAGCCGGACTCCTAAAGGTCAGGGTGGGCTCAACCATGTTCCAAGAAGCACTTAGTGAGAGTGAGTGACCAAGGTGCTAAACTAGAGATTAAACTCAAAAAGGTTTGGGAGGTACCCTAGTATTGGAAAAGGGATGGGTATAGATACTGAAACAAACACAAAGTTTCCTTCTCCTTCTACTCTGAGAGCATGAGGATTCGATCCTCTAATTGGACTGGTTAACGTAGTTATAGTAAGGTCATTCACTGAGATCTAATAAGACAAATTTTACCAGGTTGCTAAATTTACAGACAAAAATATAAAATCATACATAGAATAATCAATTTCTAATCGAACATATGAATTCAAAGGAATGTATTAATATTTTATTCAAAAGATCATGTTTTATACAATTGATATTGACAAAGCTATAAACACATTAAAATCATATACTCATCATATTTTTAAATAAAAGGAAAATAATATGTGCAATAAATACATGAAGAACAACTGTCGACGCAGCGTTTCGGTGCTAATGTGGATTGGCACCTTCATCAAACAATAGTTCAATATTTAAAAATCTATTGATTTATGTGGAAGCTTTTATATTTGCCTCCTATGAAGTTGTGGACGGGTTCCTCGTCTGGTTTTTACAGTCTCATAGGTGCCGGATAATGCCCTATAATTTTCTTTGGAGAGTCTTAGTTTAGTTTTCTCACCCTTCTATTTCTATGAATCCCTTCAAGGGTTAAAGTGATACCTATATTAGTCACACTTCGATGGGATCATTCATAAATCACTTTTATATTGTCAGGTCCATCTTAACTCAAAATATAGATCTCTAATTAAAATCTTGTTTATTAGATCCACCCAGTTTTTCTTCATTAGGGGTGCTAGTTCCAGTTAATTTTAGTTCTGGTTCAGATTTTATTCAGGTATGCAGTTAAAAGAACAAGCATCCGTCTTGCTGACCTGCCAATTTGAGTCTGAAAGCAGGGTTGTTTTCAGGCTCCTTACATACTCCTTTGGATTATCTAATTAGGCCTAAGCTAGAGATTAAAACACCCTCACCCTCTCGAAGGTATCCTTTTGTTTGCGGAGATGGTGTGGAAAGCTAAAAAGGTAAGATGACCTATGTTTTTGTTGACCGGCATGTTTCAGCCCTACTCTATGGCCTATAAACGTCCCGGCTCTCCACCTATGTGACCCCCGTTTTTGTCATTTAAGTTAGGAGTGGTTTGCACTGGGTTACTGTGGTGAATACTTTACACACTGCCTCCAAGTAAAACCGGACTACTCTGTGCCAAGCTACCAAAGAGTTTAGCACAGGTTAATTTAGGGTTGGCTTGTGTCGCACCCTGACAAGGGATGTGGTAGCTGCTTGAGCAGGGATCACACCCCAGTCAACCAACAACCCAATTTCTTACAGTCACCCATGGGAGTTGGGTAAAGGGCCTGGCAAAGGGTCACCCCCCACTTGTGTCGCACCCCGACAAGGGATGTGGTAGCTGCTTGAGCAGGGATCACACCCCAGTCAACCAACAACCCAATTTCTAACAGTCACCATGGGAGTTGGGTAAAGGGCCTGGCCAAGGGTCACCCCCGCAACCAATGTGCTTGGATGAAGATTGCTTGTAGTAGGGTCTGACCACTAATGGAGGGCTGGGCTCAGGGCCTGGCTACTGTGGAGGGCCTGCAGTCGATCTCTGTTGCATGCAGCTGAAGGACCTGTGCAGCAGGTTTGGCCACATTTGGAGAGTTGGCCCGATGGCCAACACCTGTTGCACACAGCCTAACGTAGTGCTCAATGTGGGCTGGTCGCTCATAGAGGGTTGGACACAGAGTCTGGCCCTGTGGCTAACTCCTGCTGTGCGTGCTAAATAGTGCCTCTTCATGGCACCATCAGTAATGTAACTGATGATGTAATTTGAGATGTCATATGCAAGGTCATAAGCAGTGTATGTTGGGGCTCCAGTTATACTTAGTTTGTCAAACACATATCTAGGAATGGGGGGGGCGATTGGCCCCCACGCACACATGGCTGGGCCCGGCCCCCCCCTTTTTTGCGAGTCCTGGTTGGTTCGCGCCTCCCGCCCTTGCCCCGGAAGCAGTTTTGCGCTTCCGGGTCAAGGGGGCGGGACCGCGGCATAGGAGGGGTTAAGAGCCTGGGGAGCGCGGGAAGCGGCCTCTTTGTGCCCGCGCTTCCCAGGCTCGCTCCTCGCCCCGCTGTGGGGCCGTTTAATTTTCTCTTTTATTTTGCAGGAACAAGGATCTTAGCGGTGTCGCTGTATTTGGCGTTCGAGGACTATCGTGGGGACAGCGTGTTGGAGCTCGGAGGCGTATTGGAGCTCGGCGCGCCCCCCCCCCCCTCTCGTGCGGAGGTGTAGGATCGGGATCGCAGCCGTTTTCCACAAGCGGTTGTTGGGCGACAACGGAGCGGAGTCGGCGTTGCACTCAGATCGGTCAGAGCGGCACCTGTGGGCGCACAGAACGGGCAGGTGGAGTACAGGTTTATCTAACACGAGGTACGTAGCTGGCTCCGCAGTGCGGCCGAGCGCATCGGAGCGGGAACAGGTCATCTTGCTGCTAGCGTGTTGGTGGGGAGAACGGGGACGAACGAGCGTCCACAAGAATCGGAAAGCGTTAGCAGGCACGTGTGGGGCATGGTGTATTTCACTGGCATATGTTATTTTAGTGCAATTTAATTGGAAGAAGTGCGAAGTGTGTTAGGCTGTGATTCGGGGCAGATCATTTAATCTCATTGCCACGTGGATAATTGAGGGACGAGCCGTCATAAGGCGTGACCCTGGGCACAGTTATTTAATTAAATTTTACCTTATTTAAGCGGAGATGGCACGCTAGGGAACGGGACAAGCCTCGATAAGGTGTGATTCTGGGCAAATCAGTTTGAGCCTACTGTACCTCAAAGTGAAGTATCATTTACGAATGTATGCATGCACAGTGAGGCTTTGTTAGAGTTGATTCAGGTCAAGTGTGCACTGCAAAAAATTACTTTGGAGACAGTCTATTGTGCACTAGTAGTTTGTTGATCACGGCATGGTTGAGGTGATCAGTAGCGCTAGAGGGTGTGACACTAGCAGCGCCCCTTTTGGCCAATAACCAAGCACAACCTCTTCATAATTTTGCTGCAAAATTTGGTTTTTAACATTTTTCTCATTTTAGGCTTAAAGTCAAGGGCCACTGGGACCGGGTAGCTGAGGAGCTCACGGTGCATTTCACTGCTTCTGGCGGGCCGCCGGGCTAGAGTTTGCTCGCCCAAACATTCCAGGCTAGCTGGGGTGTGCGGTCACAGGTGCGTGGTGCCTACGGCCAGCTCGTGCGCCTCCAACTTTGACAGGTACAAAGCACAGGGTGCTCATACGTAACACATTGTGCAGTGTAGGGTAAGAGCAACATGTCTGCCAGACGGGGTGCAGGGAGTGCAAATGTGGAATTAATGTTTCAAACAATGATGCGCAGGATGTCTGCAATGGACAAGCGATTGGGGAAGGTAGACAAGCTGGGTAAGACTGTGGATGAATTGGGGGCGAGGGTGGATGCCCAAGCAGGCCAGTCGGGAAGGCCCAAGCGGACCATAGTGCCCCCCAAACCAAGGGGAGAGTTTGAATCACCACCTAAGCGTGCCAGAACTAAGAAAGTGGGTGGTCGCCCCCCCAGGGCAGGTGAGGGTGGGGGATCCCCGAGCCCAACACCTGATGAACCGCGTGTGGCACCTAGCTCACCAACTCCCAACCCTCAGCCCCCTGCGAGCGTCCCGGCTCCTGCCCCGCAACCTCCAGTGAGTGTGCCAGTAGCGCCTGTCATGCCACCCACTGACCCGGTCCCCCTTTTTATCCCGCCGCCAGTCGCGCCAGCAACTGGCCCTGTCCCGAGCATTGTCCCGCCGGTCGTTCCAGGTACGGGACCAGTACCGCCAGAACTGGCGGCACAGATAGCGGCAGTGCTTCCTTGGTTGGGAATTGGGGGGGGTGTTACCTGCCGCAGCAGACCCTTCGGCAGAAGCCCAAAAAATGGTAGCTCATATTGTTGGCTAGGGACGGGGCTAGCACGCAGAGTGCACCGATTTCTCCCCAAACAGGTCCAGCGAGCAATGGGGGCGCAGTCAAGGTCGTGGACGCAACACAACCCACCGAAAGTGGTAAGGAGGTTGCCCTGCCGGTGCTGGGCGAGGGCGCGATTCCCTCCAGGGGGGGAGTGTCTAGCGCAGCATGTATCTCAGAGTGTGAAGGAGTTAATTTGGTCAGACAAATATGTAAATATTTTTTCATTGCTGATTGACAACAGGGAGTGGGACTATGCAAAATCACAGAAGGATATGATGTTGCCTAGTGAATGGCGATCTCAACTGTACAAATTTAGGGTGGAAGAAACGCTCATCAACTGGATCAGGGCCTTTTCTGTGTATAGTGCAGTGATTGGAGAACGCTTCCCAGGTATGCAGGCTGTTATGGCCTGCTATCAGAGCAGGATTACAATGTACCATGAGAATCATGGGGGGGACATATGGAAGGAATACGACATAGCTTTCAGGAAATCGAGGGAGTTCAACAGGTCATTAGCCTGGGACGGGGTCGATTCTATTTCCTGGCATTCCCAGTTTGAGAAGGGCCAGGCCGCACGTACTGGCGCTACCTGGAATAAAGGTTCTTCCCCCAAGCCCCAGCAGCCCTTTCAGCAGCCCTTTCGATCAGCGCAAGGGGGGGAGATGGCCAACAAGACCAGAGGTAGTGCAGGCGGGAAAGGGGTGTGCTGGGATTTCAATAGGCGGACGTGCAACAGGGCACCGGGCACTTGCAAATTCAGGCACGCGTGTAACTTATGCGGCCACCCTTCCCATCCAGAGACGACATGCCGGTCAAAGGGCAATGGGTCTGGTAACAGAGGGAGGAGGAAACCAGAATAGCAGAATACATTCACTTATGGCGCATTCCCCTATCTTGTTGACGGCTATGATTCCCTGGCTCAATAGATACCCTAACCACACTTCCGCAAGGATGTTGCAAGAGGGTTTCACGCATGGTTTCCGGATTCCAGCGGGGGGTTATATCGGGACACCGCAGTGTAGGAACCAGTTGTCAGTTCAGAACAACCCCAAGGTAGTGGCGAACAAAATAGAGAAGGAGCTGCGCCTAGGTAGGGTAGCGGGACCTTTTCATGACATCCCGGTACAGAATTTTGTTTGCTCGCCTTTAGGAGTAGTACCAAAGAAGGAAAAGGGCGAGTATAGGCTCATACACAATTTGTCGGCACCAAAGGGCTTATCTTTGAATGATGCAATTGATAAGTCAATTTGTAGTGTGAAATATGCGTCTTTTGACCAGGCGGTTGATATGTTGAGGATGTTGGGCCCTGGGGCACTGATGGCCAAATCAGATATTGAGTCAGCTTTTAGACTTCCCCCAGTGCATCCGGCGGACCAGCACCTGCTGGGTTTCTCCTTCGAAGGTAAATACTACATGGATATGTGCATGCCCATGGGCTGCTCGATTTCATGTGCCTACTTTGAACAATTCAGCTCTTTTCTCGAATGGGTCCTGAGACAATCCACGGGCCACCAGTCTGTCATGCATTACCTAGACGATTTTCTTTTCCTGGGTCCGGAGGTCCAGGAGTGCGCGTGGGCATTGCAGGAGGTTTGCGTGCTCATGCGTACTTTTGGGGTCCCGCTGGCACAGGGGAAAACGGTTGGGCCATTTACGTGTCTAGAATTTTTGGGAATTGAGATGGATTCCGTGGAAGGCTGTTTCAGGTTACCCACAGACAAAATCAAAAAGTTCAGGTCAACTCTGGAACTATGCTTGCAGACAAAGAAAGTCACTTTACAACTGTTGCAGCAGACAGTGGGTCAGCTAAACTTTGCATTGAGAGTGATTTCCATGGCACGCCCGTTTTCCCGCTCAATTGCACAAGCCATGAAGGGTCTGCGGGAAAAACATCATCATACACGGCTGTCTGTTGAGGTTCGCCAGGACATGCGGATATGGATTGCATTTCTGGAGGACTTCAATGGCAGAGTGCTGTGGGGTTCCCCCACACTGTCCTCAGCGGAGTTAGGTTTATGGACTGACGCTGCAGGCAGTGTGGGATTTGGCGCTATTCTTGGCAAGAAGTGGGTTGCGAAAAAATGGCCCGGCTGGTGGGAAGAGAGCGGGCTGACTGCAAACATTGGGTTCCTAGAGCTCTTCCCAATCTGGGTGGCGTTGAAGGTGTGGCCGGAGGAATTGGCCAATCGCTCGGTGATTTTCTGGTCGGATAACATGACCGTGGTGGAATGCATCAATCAGCAGGCAGCGAGGTGTCAGTTCATACTGCGCCTGTTGAAGGAGATTGTGCTAAGTTGCATGAGATTGAATATACATTTCAGGGCCAAGCATGTACCAGGGGTCTTAAATAACGCAGCTAATGCCCTTTCTCGCTTCAAGATGCAGGTATTCAGGGAACACCTACCGGCTGCAGAGGCATCCCCGGCTCACTTCCCATCGACTCTCTGGCAGATTGGTGCCCCCAACTACACGACCTCGTGGCAGCCAGCCTAGCGCCAAAGACAAGGACAGCTTACGAAGGGGCGTTCAGGTCTTACTGTAACTTTCTGGGTCATGATTGGGAGAGCAAGTGGGATCAGGAGGCTAGTTTCCATGGGTACATGAGCACATTACACAGGGAAGGGCGCACGGCGGCGACAGCTAGCAGACACAAAACAGCAGTTTCCTTTTTCGCACGCACCAAGGGAGTCAGGGATCCGACAAACAGTTTCCTAGTTAAAAAAACGTTGAAAGGATGTCGGCGCTTGCAGGCACCCACCGCTGATGGTAGGAAACCGATAGGTTTAGAACGTTTGTCAGCGGTGCTCCTCGCCCTGCCGGACACATGCAGTTCGACGGCCGAGGTGGGATTATTCAGTGCGGCTTTTGCTCTGGCATTCTACGAGGCTTTCAGGGTAGGCGAACTGGTGGCAGTCAACAAGCTAGATAGGGAAGGTGGCATTCAGCTGCGTGATGTCAGCATACGGGACGACACGATGCGGGTTATTTTTCGGAAATCCAAGACTGATCAGGAGGCCAGGGGTCAAAGTGTGGTGTTACACCGGGCGCCGAATAACCCCTGCTGCCCGGTGTCACATGTGGAAGCATTACTTAAGCAGCGCGCAGGGGAGCCTAGTGGATCATTGCTAATACATAAAGATGGTACCCCTGTGACCAGGTTTCAGTTCCAGAGAGTCTTAGCCATGAGTATTGCCAAAGCAGGTTTTAATCAAAAAGAATTTGGGACACATTCTTTCCGGATAGGGGCAGCCACGGAAGCCACTGCAAGGGGGTTGAATGCAAATAGTGTTAAGAGGATTGGGAGGTGGTCCTCCAATGCCTATAAGCGTTATGTGCGGTTGCACATGTTGTAAGGGTCAGTCGCCGCCTTTCTGATGCCTGCTGTTTTGTCTTGTTTATTTCTAGTTTCTCGGGCCTGTGACGCAGGACGGAAACTACATGAAGATCATCACAACCGTCCATCAACAACACGGAAACGGCAGGAAGGCACAAAGAAGACTTTGGTAGTGTGGGTAGTTGGCCATTCTTATGTGAAACGTGCTAACCATATTTTTCTTGCAGGAGCAGGAAGACGGAGGGCGGAGTGCGGGGGTTACAAGGTCTCCTTTCATGGCAGAGGGGGGCTTCGCCTCAGTCAGTTTAGGGGTTACATGTCAGATCTACTCGAGAGACACACCTCACCACCCTCAGCGGTCATCTTGCATCTGGGGGGGAATGATTTAGTGGATCTGGGTAGAAGGGTCATGTTGGAAGAAATCATATCAGCATCAGGGTGGCTGGCGAAACTGTTACCGGATTGCACTATTGTATGGTCACAGTTGATACCAAGACTGCAGTGGAGGGGGGGGGGGAATCAGTCAGTGCGTTGAATAGCTCGGTAAAGAGGGTCAACAATAAACTAGACAAGCTATTCCGAACTCCTGTCTTACAGACCATACCTCATGGTTGCATTTGGGGAGAACAGTTCTATGTGCGGGATGGGGTCCATTTGGCAGAGTCAGGGAATGCCCTATTCATAAGAAACATCTTAGCATGGGTAGAAGGTTTTGCGAGGAGGATATGACCTTTCAGTGTAGGTTTGGGGGGGGGCCAGATAGTCGGTCAACTATGCTGGCCTGTGGCGGTAAGGTCATAATCGGTGAGCAGCAATTTAAGGTCCTTAGGGGGGGGGGCGGTCCCATTCACGAAAGGGGCCGCCCAGGGGGAGGGGCCACTGGTCTCTCCCAGAACTTCAGGGGCAGGATATCCATCGCTTAGAAGGGTGCGGGGGAGGGGAGTCACGCTTTCCTCAGGCTGGTAGCCACCCCTCACATACACTATGACGTCATCAAGGGGCGCGAGTGTAAGGGCCCTCCTGTTATGGTTAAATGGAATTCACGGAGCGCACGCGGGTAAACGGGCCCTTGTTGCGCATGCGCATCTCGGACTTGAGAGCGTAGCTGGTAAAAGGATCTGACACCGGTTAGCGACCTTGCCGTAGGACCAGAAAATTATTAGAATGCAAATTTAATATCAGGATGTTAGATTCGGTTAGGAACCACGCTGTATTAGACATTTGTTAAGGTTAGCCCATCATACCCGTCTAAAATGGATGTAAATCTAATGTTCTGAAGTTTGCATTTAATAATTATGTAAATGTTATTTTTATCAAACATTTAAATTTTGTTTCATATTTTAATAAATACGGTCGGGGGTCTTGGGCCCGAGACCCCCTGCCTTCCAAAGAAATTCTGTTGTTGGTCTGTTACACGTGTAATTGTAGTCTGCATGTTATGGCGGGAGGTGGCCGGCAGTCACAGACCATGTGTGAATTTCAGTGGTTTTTAGGGTTTGTTTCTAACCATAACTACAATTTGAACTGTGCTTTTATACATAGATCGACACATACACGTGTGCGTGCGCGCACACACACACACACACACACACTTAAAGTCTCTGCAAAAAGGAAAGACTGAATTATCTGGCAAAAGGTTGCAACAGTGAACTTAGATTAGCTCTCTTGGTATAGGATTGTTACTGTTCTCTGAACCTACATACTCCCTTGACACAGGATTTGTGTTCGAAAGTACATAGGTTCCCTTGCCACAGAGGAAGCACAAAAACGCGTCTATTAGAAGACCTTGAATAACCACCCAGTAAATGGCAGAGCATGAGTTCTTGTGAAGAACCCATCAACTCAAATAAAAGCGGCCATCTTCAAAGCAATACAGAAAAGGGGGTGGTGATGAACAGAGTGTCTGAATTAAGCAGACCACTCTTACCCAGTCCAAAGATCAGGGCTTGATCCATCACCGTTATTTATCTCACTGCCCCATCCCAGCTCAGAACCTGGCTATATGCAAATTAGTCTGTCCCTGGCCCAGTGCATCATGGGAACAGGGCAGACCAAACTACCAAGCCAATTCTTCACCAGAAAGGAGACAAGCTACCGGGGACCGGTTTCTGGCATTTCAGCCTCTTCGGCCCGGCTTGCTTGAATCCTGATGGAGCAGTGAGAAAGGGACTCATGTCTGAGTATACCCTGCCACACCTATAGTGGCCAAAAACGATACAGAAAAGGGGGTGGTGATGAACAGAGTGTCTGAATTAAGCAGACCACTCTTACCCAGTCCAAAGATCAGGGCTTGATCCATCACCGTTATTTATCTCACTGCCCCATCCCAGCTCAGAACCTCAGATGTGAGTCCCTTGCTCATTGCACCATCAGGATTCAAGCAAGCCGGGCCGAAGACGCCTGAAATGGCAGAAACCGGTCCCCGGAAGCTTGTTTCCTTCCCAGTGTAAGAATTGGCTTTTGTAGTCTGGTCTGCCCTGTTCCCATGATGCACTGGGCCAGGGACAGACTAATTTGCATACAGCCAGGTTCTGAAACTGGGATGGTGCAATGAGCTAAAAAACGGTGTTGGATCTAGCCCTGATCTCTTGACTGGGTGAGAGTACTCTGCTTAATTCAGAGACTCTGTCCATCACCAACCCTTGTTGTAAATAATTTTGTCCACCCTAAGCGTGGAAGGGCATACTCAGATGTGAGTCCCTTGCTCATTGCACCATCAGGATTCAAGCAAGCCGGGCCGAAGACGCCTGAAATGGCAGAAACCGGTCCCCGGAAGCTTGTTTCCTTCCCAGTGTAAGAATTGGCTTTTGTAGTCTGGTCTGCCCTGTTCCCATGATGCACTGGGCCAGGGACAGACTAATTTGCATACAGCCAGGTTCTGAAACTGGGATGGTGCAATGAGCTAAAAAACGGTGTTGGATCTAGCCCTGATCTCTTGACTGGGTGAGAGTACTCTGCTTAATTCAGAGACTCTGTCCATCACCAACCCTTGTTGTAAATAATTTTGTCCACCCTAAGCGTGGAAGGGTATACTCAGATGTGAGTCCCTTGCTCATTGCACCATCAGGATTCAAGCAAGCCGGGCCGAAGACGCCTGAAATGGCAGAAACCGGTCCCCGGAAGCTTGTTTCCTTCCCAGTGTAAGAATTGGCTTTTGTAGTCTGGTCTGCCCTGTTCCCATGATGCACTGGGCCAGGGACAGACTAATTTGCATACAGCCAGGTTCTGAAACTGGGATGGTGCAATGAGCTAAAAAACGGTGTTGGATCTAGCCCTGATCTCTTGACTGGGTGAGAGTACTCTGCATAATTCAGAGACTCTGTCCATCACCAACCCTTGTTGTAAATAATTTTGTCCACCCTAAGCGTGGAAGGGTATACTCAGATGTGAGTCCCTTGCTCATTGCACCATCAGGATTCAAGCAAGCCGGGCCGAAGACGCCTGAAATGGCAGAAACCGGTCCCCGGAAGCTTGTTTCCTTCCCAGTGTAAGAATTGGCTTTTGTAGTCTGGTCTGCCCTGTTCCCATGATGCACTGGGCCAGGGACAGACTAATTTGCATACAGCCAGGTTCTGAAACTGGGATGGTGCAATGAGCTAAAAAACGGTGTTGGATCTAGCCCTGATCTCTTGACTGGGTGAGAGTACTCTGCTTAATTCAGAGACTCTGTCCATCACCAACCCTTGTTGTAAATCATCTTCAAAGCAAGCACTGATAAAGCCAATTGTCTGTTATCTCTTTTGTAGTGAAGAGATTTTCTTAGCACCGAAAACAGGTTCGAGGCAGTGCAAGCTTCTATCACATGAAGATCAGGTATGAGCCGGGCAGTACTATTTTACGCATGTGTATTAAGGTAGTTCGCCTCACAAGTGACTGACTCTGCCTAAGATCTACCAGTCTTTAAGAGGCACTGACATGTTTAACACGAGCAGGTAATCCTTCAAAGTCATTTGTCAACAGCTTCAATATGCCATACGATTCGGGCTGTCTGGAGAAAGTCACTCTCTGTAGATGCTCATGCAGTGTTCTAAGCACCAAAAAACTAGTACGAGAACTGATGTAGAATACCAAGGCATGGGGGCGAGGTGGGTTATGGCGGTAAGAGTGATGTCAGTGTGTGCAGCAAGGCTGGAGAGCCTTCAGCGTACATATTTACTGAATGACCTCTATAACGTAAAAAACTACAAGTCTCAGAATGCCCGTCGTTAGTTAAAAAAAAAATCCAAGCCAGGATTGAGGTGTGACACATAACTTGGGTTCTTCAGCAATGTATATTGCTTTTGCATGTGAAACAATCAGTTTTCGAAATTGCCAGAACACAATTCTAGGGGATAATTAAAAGGTGATTCCGAGTAGGAGAGGACATGATGGCACAGATGACCTTTCAAGCACAGATATGTCAATCAAAATGCTAATTGACACACATTTACATTCATCTGGAACACATAGGTTGCTTATACGCTTTATTGCCAGGCACAATAAGACTCCCCAGGGGCATGGCCCTGAGATAAGAACCTCTTGCTGCCCCACCCCTCCTCCTAGAATGTCAGCTGCATAATAAACAATGCGAGTGAAAAGACAAGATCCTGTGCATCTCTGTCATGCAGAACACGGGCAAGGTTTTCCAGGGAACTCATTAGCTGCAGCAGCTTGCCTCCATTAGAGAATATTTTATTTCTTTTTCACAAAGTATAGGAACAGATTTGAATTAAAGAAAAGAGTATGGGAACGCCAATCCCCGTAGTTCCCGCCCACGTCGGCCTCACGATATTACACGAGAGTGAAAAGCGTGAGCATTCACAACACACAAAGTTATGTCACAGAATGTTCTATTACTTACCGGTAATCTTCATTACCCCAGGTCCCGTTGTCCGCGTCCCATTCATTAAAATATTGGAGATAACCATCTCCCGACAGAAAAAAAGAGCAGAGGCATGCTGGGACCCTAATACTGCCCCTCGCACCGAGAGTACATAAGCAGTACTTACCCAGCATCCCGTCAGTACAACCAAGCCCAGACAGGAAGGCTGGCCGCCCGGGAGGGAGGAAGGGGCGCATGAATGGGACGAGGACAACGGGACCTGGGGTAATGAAAATTACCGGTAAGTAATAGAACATTACCCCCAGGTCTCTTATGTCCTCGTCCCATTCGTTAACATATTGGAGAATACCAAAGCCGAAAACCGGCCCTCCGCACCCACAAGCACACCCAGGAAACTACAACAAAAGCAGCAACCCAAGGGAGCACCGAGGAGGAGGAAAGGGGAACCACAGGAAACAACCGGTCCGCAACCCAGAACAGGACAGCAGGGCCAAAACAAGGACAGGAGAGAACCCAAAAAACAGAAGGCCAGGGCCCCAACAAGGAGGCCGCCAACCAGAGAAACCGGAGACAGGGCAGCCGGAACCAAGACCCAAAGGACACGGCCAAGCAAACCACCAGACAAGGCCGCCCCGCCCAGAACCAACGGGAAGGCACACAGGACACACCAGCCACAAAGACACGGAGCAAACTGCGACTGCCCCGAAAAAGGCCAAAGAAAGCAGCCAAGACCAGCCAACAGAGCGTAGGCACAAGCACCCAAACCAACAAGGAAGGAGGAAGGCACAGGCCAGAAACCGGCCCACCCCACCAAACTGAATGACGCGGCCCCAGAGAGTCCAGAGCAGGGGCCGAACAGGAGCGATACCCCAACCAAACAGAAAAGACAGTGAAGGGGAAAGACAACCGAAAATCCTAGGAGGCCAAAACAACCCACCGGGAAGTTGCCCCCACCCCCTTCCGGGTGAGTCCCGCTTGCCGGATTTTTTATACTTTCTTAATGCTGGCGTGGGGTACCGAGCGCTGGTGTAGCGCGTTCATTTCCTTCCTCACCTTAGGGGCTGTGGCTCTGCTTTTCTGTCTCCTGCCTCTCCCCGCATGACACGGCTCGGCGTTGTGTTGGCAGGCTAACCTTCTGGAAAGTGCCGTGCTGTGCTACGGAGCCTCCTGGAGATGCCGGGGATCGAACCCGGGACCTCCTACATGCGTAGCATGCGCTCTTCCTCACATTCGATGTGGCCATTATTTACGGGGGTTGCATTGCTGGTTGTGTTTTAGGCGGGTGGCAGTGTGTTCCACTGTGTCCAGTGGCGGTGGGGGCCTTGTTGTTCCTGTTGTCCCTCGCTCCGAATGTTTTTTGCCGGTGCGCCTGGTACGCGTTTTGCGTGTTCTGCCTCGTGGCCTGCTGCACCTGCGGGTCCTCCTGGTCTCCGCTTCTGGCGTCTGCTGCCCTGGTTCGCCTTGGTTTGTGGGCTGTGTTTCCTCTGTAAACTCATGTCATGGGCTGCTTTCTTCCTCCTCCGGGCTGACCTGCTGCGTCGCTCTCCCGGGAAGGGGGCTGCGTTGGTGGCTGTGCCTGCTGCTGGGTCACTTGGGGTGCCTGGTTCTGCTCTCGGCATGCTTTGGGGCTCTTTTTTTCCCCCGTTCCTCTGTCTTGTGGAGGTGCTGGTTGCTGGCGGCACTGTGCGTTGATAAAGGGACTCTGCTCTGGCAAGTGCACCCACCCACCCCTAATACACTAAATCCTGTCTGGGAGGTGGTCACACCTCCCTGTGACAGGATGCCTATTGTTCTGGCTTTCCCTGCTCGAGCTTGGCTAGGCAGCAGGAGGGCAGAAATGTGTGTCTGGTCAGCAGCAACCATGTTGTGCTGCCCGGGACTAAAAGGGTTGTACCGGGAACACCCAACAAAGCTTGCTTCTGAGGGGGTAATCATGCCTGCCACACCGGTTACTGGTGTGGGGTATGATTCCAACATGTTTGACACCAAACACAATAGGGTTTGTTTCAGCCGTTTTAGAGTTGGTCATTACGTGGTTGCATAATGCCCCACTATATGTCGGAAATGGCTGCTTCATTGACAACCCAGGAGAATGGACTCTGTAGGCTGCATGGGGTGTTCTGATGATGCAGTGGCACACTCTCACTTAGTACCAAGCACCCTGTCCACAAGATTGTAAAGGCCTGCTAGAGGGGTGACATAGGTTTCAAGTGCAGTGACCCTTAGATATAGTAAACCTATATTTTGATTAAGTGGTGCATGCACCATTTTACACAAGCAGTAATGGCAGGCCGGTGGTTCCATTTTGCATGGCCTCTCATGGGTGGCATAATCAGACCCTCCAGCATTTTGCGATTTCGCGATTCACAAAAAAAATCACGAAATCAGCTGGCAAGCGCGACGGGCGCGATATTTACCTAACTGCCCGCGAAAATAACTCTCCCGGTAGGCATGAAAAAATGATGCAATTTCATTGGTTGTGCGCCCATACGTCATCCCGTCAAACGGCGCTATTAGATGCCTGCTTCCTCGATTGTTTACAAAAGTTATGAAAGAGGAGCGAGGCGAGGAAAGTATCGCTTCTCTTCAGCTTGCAGGGACTGGAAAGAATAAAAAAGTACGATTCCAGCTCGGGGACGGGAGGGGCGCGCAGAGAAGGGAAAGGACTGTCTTTTCCTTCTTGCGCACAGAATACACTGTGTCTGCTTTGCCGCTTCAACTGCCCTCCCCCTTTCTTTCTTCCTCCCTTTTCTTCCCTCTCTTTGTGTAGCAGCTTCTCTCCTACTGAAATCCCTGCCTTCAGAAACGGTTCTCCCAGTCTCTTTTCTTTATTCCTTGATTTGTGCCCTTGTGAAATGGATCCAAAAAAGAAAAACATGTAATTGATGTCTTTTTGTGATATTTTACAATTCCAGAGTAGTGCTTGAAATAGATAAATAGAAGTGCAGGTACTCTGTAACAGAGTACCTGCTTGTTTCTGAGAAGTGCAGGTACTCTCTCTCTCTCAATATAAACAAGCATTTACAATGCAACGGTTTCGCCTTTGTAAAAGTTAGAGCTATTGGCATTGTAAATGACAAATTTTGTATTTATGTGTTGGTTTTGAAAACAGATAAATAAATGGCAGTCATTTACAATGCCAATAGCTTAATCTCTCACAAATGCGAGAACTATTCAAGTAAATATTGCAGAGGCGAGGGACAGGAGTAAAGGTTGAAGAGCGTGGGGGTAGAAGTAAACACCAGGAAAGTAGAGGTGGTGGTTGTAAAGAACGTGAGGTAAGAGAAGGTGGGAGTAAAGACTGAGAGTAGGGGCAGAGTAGCATTATGAGGCCAGAGGATGGAAGTAAAGAGTAAAAGAGCAGAGGGTCCCGGGGCAGAGACTGGGGGTAAAGTTTAGGGGTAGAATGAGTGCAAGTAAACATTGGAAGAGCGAAGAGGCCCGAAGAAAGATTGGGAGGACGGAGGGGTTGGGCGTAAAAAAGAAGAAAGATGAGTAGGGAATGGAAGTAAGCATCATGTGAACAGGAGGTGAACATAAATATTGAGAAGCGAAGGGGTGGAATGAAGTCATGATTGGGAGGGTATGGGGTGGAATCAAAGATTGTTAGGGAGCAGCTGGTGGAAGTGAACAGGAAGAGCGGGTGGAATGGAAGTAAAAATGACGAGAGCAGCAGGGGTGGAAGAAAAGGACAGGTGTACAAGGCACGATAAAAGAGTCTTGGGGGGGGGGGAACTAGTGCACCAGTGCTGGAGGCACTGCATCACATGGATTGGAAAACAAAATGTGTACTGCGTCTCGGTGTTCAGGGAATTGGTCTTTTTATTATACTGCTTACATTCTGTAAGGATATAAGCAATCGACATTGAAATGGGTCCATTCTGTGCCCTTAACTTTTCAGGCAAAAGCACTCAGTGATTTCTGAATAGTGAGTGTAAAAGCGTTAAAGTAACCATGTTTTTCCTGCTTACATTTCACATGCTTTACTTAATTTTGTATTCCCTATGAGTATTTGCTTTTTCCAGGATAATGTTACTTTTTTTTGTAGGCAGGATATTGCTCTTGTCTAGCGTGTCATTTAAATTGAGCCGCATCCAGGTGTTTATAGCGGGCACAATTTGGTTATAGTTGAGGCAGTACGAGTTTCTCTCAGTGGGGGAGAGGATGTGACACCATGGTCAGAGCTACTGAATTTGGAACTGGGGAACCTGGTTCTGAAGGATGATTATTGCGAGATGTCTGTCCTGTCAGCACTACCCATAAAAGGGAGTCAGTGCACGCAACACAAGAAGAGGCTGTACCTCTGCACCCATGAAGAGATGGGGGTCTGTGTGACTGCACCCAGGGAGCAAATGGGGGGTGTGTGACTGCACACATGGAGCAAAGGGGAGCTGTGCGACTGCACCCAGGGTGCGGTGAAAGTGGTGCCCCGGCAGGGGTGCACTCATGGGCGCTAGAAAATCCCAGGGAGAAATACGCCCCCTCCCACAAGGTTAGTAGGTTAGTAGATAGGAGCTGTGCTTCTGTAGAGCTGCAGAAACTTTAACCACGCCTATTTCAAAGAGGAATACTATGCTAAAACAGGTTTTATTGATTTAGGGCCGAAAAGGAATTATTTCGAGTAAAATAAAGTGCCGCAATAATGCCGCTAAATTTACATTTTTGTGCCGCTAAATTTACATTTTTGTGCCACAAAATTTGCACTTTTATGCCGCTATATCCTGGGGGGTCTGCATAATACATGATTCATCCCATGGGAGGCCTCTGTGGTACCTATGCCCTGGGTACAAGGGCACCATATACTAGGGACTGACAAGGGTACCACAGTATCCAATCTTGGGAGTACCTAAATATATAGAGTAACAGTATAAGTAGAAAGCAGGTAGACTGGGGTCCTAATTAGCAGGATCCCAGTCAGAGTAGTCAAAAACACTATTACATTTAGCAAAACGTGGGGGTAACCATAAGAAGCAGATCCTATTTGCTTACAAAGGCCGAAGGTAGACTTCCTTTCTAACATGAGGGAACTCTAAGAATGTACGACAAAGCGTACTTTATTCCTTATAATACATGGGCACACCATCACCTTTCACACAAACCACTCAAATACTTGGTGGATAGCTCTTTCATATATGAGAGAGCAGGTTTGCAAACATGAAAAATACAAATAGAATCATAGAATGTCTAGTACAAAATTAAACACCTAAAAAAGCGGTTAGATAATTGTTGGAAAAGATATTAGAATGAGATTAATACAAGTCGTTTCTTAGACATGCAAAATAGCAACATACAGAAAGGTTCTAACTTTTCTATAAGTAATTTAGGAGTGCAAAAAAGAAACATATTGCTACAAATCTCACCTATCAGATTGTCATTGTTCACCTAGTAAAACAGAACAGAGCTACACAGCGAAAATGTAAAGTTGCTTTTTTTTTTTCAATAGCTACTCCTGTCCTGCCTTTAATCTCGGATGCTGGCTGTGGAAGCAAGTATTGTGACGTCAGAATACGACTGTATTAAGTTATAACAGTTGACTTCTGAAGTGATTGTTTTATATTACATTGGATTCTGTAATCCCTGTATAAATGCCATTTCCCTAATTTCTTTATACTCGGCACCTTGTGACACACCTAGCCGCCGGTTATAACGAAAAGCGTTAGAACGCAACTATTATATGTTATTACATTCGAGGTCTGTCATCACCATGCCTGCTGCCAGAGTCAGCAGCCAAGGTAGGTCAGGTCCCTGAACATAATTGAAGCAACTGTTTAAATGAACGAAAACTGAGCATTGATTTTCTGTCTTCTGCTCTATATTTAAGCTTACAATGACAAGCAGAGGGAGCATGTTTATTTTTTTGCACTCATTAGATAGCAATAAAAAAAGCTATAATCGTTCTGCATCTTTCTATACATTTCAAGCTAGTGCAGCTTTTTTTTAACTGACTTCTTTTGAACTGTTTCTAATATTAATTTGCAACAAATAACTAACAAGGTGTTGATGTGCGTAATTTTGCACTAGAGGTTTTCTTTTTTTATTCTTAATGTTTGAAAATATGCTCTCTCGTTAACAGGAAAGAGGTACTCACCAAAGTTTTAAGTGGTGTGGAAGAACGGTGATGTGAGACCATGTAGTGCAAGCATTTGTCAAATATATATATTTGTCCAAATGCCCAAGAGCTTTGAACTCGCACTCCCAACAAATGTCACCTTCCGGCATTGATCATGGAAACTGACCTCCGCATGTCAGGAAACTTTTTATTTCATTTGCCTACGTTTCGAGGCGGGAGCCTCTTCTTTCTGGGCTCCTGCTAAAAACCGGATTGTGGAATTTTCATTATTGCTTGCACCTGTACTGCCCTCGGTGGGCCACGTTCATCAGGCTGATTTTGGTGCATGCAGGGACTTGTGGTCCTTGGAAATACATTGAAACACCCATAGTGGGTTCCATGCCAGTTTTCGAATTTATGCAGCATTTAAAATAAATTACAACACCTTTAGTGGGCTCCACGATGTCAGGTAAGTTAATTAAATCTGTATTTGCTGTGATGATCGCAACGGTGCACAGTCAGTGTTGTGCAGCCTCTTTCATTCACAAGATGGTGCGAGTTCCGCGGCAGGACACCGCGTGAATCATTTTGTTGTCCAAATGCCCAACAGCTTTGAACTCGCACTCCCAACAAATGTCACCTTCCGGCATTGATCATGGAAACAGACCTCCGCATGTCAGGAAAAGTTTTGATTTCATTTGCCTACGCGTTTCGAGGCAGCACAATGGATGGGAAACATGCATAGAGACGAAACTGCAGATGCTGACCATACTGAGCAAGGGCAGGACCACCTTGAAGAACTCAATGTATCTACTGTTTCAATTATTGTACACCACGACAGCTGCCCCTTGATGTTGGCTGATTTCCCGCTGCGTTTGTGCAGCCATTGGGCTTTTCTATGACTAGGTGACTGTGGGCTAGAAGGATTGCAGTGCCTGGCTAATTGGTCTACTGAAACTGAGCAGCCTTATAGCCTCCCTAGCAGCCCAACCCCTGGTCATTCGGCCGTTGGATGGTGTTGGGGCCAGTTTACCTGCCCTGTTACAGCACCTATTATAAAATGTTCTGTTACTCACATTTATGGCAAAATAGTTTGGGTTACCGTTTGAGAGTGACTGTGAATATAGAGCTGATTATCCACAGGTGTTTCTTTGATACTAATAGAATGAAATACTAAGAACTTACTTTTTTAATATTAAGTATTTATTTTAAAAGGGAGATAGGAGCTGAGAAATCCTTTTGTCTTGGACAGTGCCACAGCATGAGAGAACCTGTGCTTTGACATCCTGGATGGCCTTGGCATGTCCAAAGGGTTAGATATGCTGGTTCAGGGGTAGAAAATGATCCACAAGGGATCTTGCCACAGGCACAAATCCAGGTGTTTTTGCCTTTGCTTGTTTCGAGTGGTAGCTCCTCAAAATGAGAAATTAAGTTCTTTACAGCTCAACAGGTGGACTTCGGCGGACCAAATACTCGTTAACGGGATTATGCAGAGTTCTTTAGGAGGGCAAACATTTGAATTAACTGTTTTTGCCTTACGACTGATGCACTGACTGTGCTTTAGTGCCCCCCTGACTTTGTGGCTAGTTCCGGTTTACGAACGCCAGCGCAACGAGGGCGATTCATCCACTTTGATTGTGGAGACACGCACCCGTGTTTCAATTTATCCGGACCTGACTTAACGCTGTACTTTTTCCGTGTGAAACTCACAAGAGGCATTCTGTTGATCATTTCAGCTGCCGAATTTTAGAAGTACGCTGGTTTTCCCATTAACTTTGAACTTCACACCTATCGGCCTTACCAGGGGTCCCCTTTCTTTCACCGTCCTATTCTAGACTGAACTCTGAACTCGGTTACCCTTCCGGGTTGGAATTATCACCAGAATTGGGCCTTACAGCCATTGAGCCCTGAAGAGTTGTACGAAATCTTTGTATACCTACAACGAAACACGTGTCGGCTGGCTGTGTATTTTCCTTATGCTTGATGACCTATTAAAGGGAGAAAACTAACTCCAAAACCTTCGTGGGACTTATCCGTTGCTTTTTCTTGCATCTACCTAACAGATTGTGTTTTTACTTTGTTTAGAGTGCGCAGGGTTTTGTGTTTCAATGTGCAAAAGCGATTTTTATTGCAAGCTAGTCCCAATTTTCTTCTCCATGGTAACGCTAAATTTGGTACCAATGCACAGTGATTAAACGTCACTGCCAGGTTTTGGGCAGTTCTCAGAATGTGCCCAACAATATGTTGTCTCTTATCTGACTGCAAAGCTGATGCTACCTTGGTCATTTCTGAACCAGTCTTCTGGTGCCCTGGATACAGTCAGTGGGCCCAATCTATACACGCTAAAACACGCCGAAATGAAGGAGCCCCTAAAGCTTCCAATGGAATGGGCATTGTCAAGAAGGACCCGTATTTCATGGAGAAGTCCCCAAATGGATGAATTCCTTCACTTCCTTTACGTAGTGTTTCGTGTTCACCTCGTCTGTCTTTGTCAAAAAGGCCCGTCTTTGAAGCCCAAGTGAGCAGTTTCTTTCTCTCTGCCCGACAACCTCTTGATCTGTGTTTTTCTTGCCCTCTATACCTAGCTATCCTGGCTGATGACGGCTGATAGCCAGAAACCGGTCCTAGGATGCTTGATTCCGGTCCAGGGAAGAGATGGCTTGGCAGTTCGGGCTGGACTGTACCCATGAGGCACAGGGTCAAGGCTGATTTGCATATGGCCATGTCTGAACTGGGGTGGTGTGGAGTGCAAAAAAATGATGTATTTAGGCCCAGAACTATGTACTGGGGTGAATGTATGACATTGTTCTGCATTCTGTCCATCAACTGTTATTGCATTTGTCACCCCGAGTGGGACGGGTATGCTCAGACGTGAGTCCCGTGCGCTCCACGCCACTGGAGTCAAGCTATCCTGGCTGATGACGGCTGATAGCCAGAAACCGGTCCTAGGATGCTTGATTCCGGTCCAGGGAAGAGATGGCTTGGCAGTTCGGGCTGGACTGTACCCATGAGGCACAGGGTCAAGGCTGATTTGCATATGGCCATGTCTGAACTGGGGTGGTGTGGAGTGCAAAAAAATGATGGATTTAGGCCCAGAACTATGTACTGGGGTGAATGTATGACATTGTTCTGCATTCTGTCCATCAACTGTTATTGCATTTGTCACCCCGAGTGGGACGGGTATGCTCAGACGTGAGTCCCGTGCGCTCCACACCACTGGAGTCAAGCTATCCTGGCTGATGACGGCTGATAGCCAGAAACCGGTCCTAGGATGCTTGATTCTGGTCCAGGGAAGACATGGCTTGGCAGTTCGGGCTGGACTGTTCCCATGAGCCACAGGGTCAAGGCGGATTTGCATATGGCCATGTCTAAACTGGGGTGGTGTGGAGTGCAAAAAACAATGGATTTTGGCCCAGATCTCTGCACTGGGATGAATGAAGACCTTGGGAATACCTCAGCACTGATCCTGCTCGACCTTAGCGCGGCGTTCAACACGGTCTCCCATGAGATTCTGCTCCATCGTCTCGGGGAGATCGGGGTCAGTGGTGGAGCCCTAGCTTGGTTTGCGTCTTTCCTATCCGACCGCTCCTTCCAGATTCATGCCCCACCATACCTGTCTAGCAGGTTCCCTCTCAACTGCGGTGTCCCTCAACGCTCCCCCCTCAGCCCTACGCTGTTTAACGTGTACGTCCGCCCCCTGGCCCTTCTGGCCAAAGAGCGGAAGATCAAAATGATCTCATATACGGATGACACGCAGCTGATTTTCACGTTCTCCAAGAACACCGTGTCAGACCAGTTAAAATTCCAGGAAGATGTTCTGGCCATCTCGAACTGGATGACGGAGAATTATCTCCAACTTAACTCCTCCAAGACTGAGATGCTCCTGATTGACTGTGACTCACATAAGTGGGACTATCAGTGGTGGCCGCCGACAATGGGTCCCTTCCCCATACCCAAGGAGGTAGTCAAGAATCTGGGGGTCCAAATGGACAATTCCCTATCATTTGGGCTTCATGCAAAAAAGGTTGCTGGTACCTGTTTCGGCCGCCTGCGCAGCCTCAAACCTATTCCGGGATTCTTTGAGCCACCCACCCACCAAGTAATAGTCCAGTCCATGGTCCTATCCCATCTGGACTACTGTAATGGACTATTGCTGGACACCAATAAAACGGTCACTAAAAGACTTCAAGGGGCTCAAAACGCAGCTGCCCGCACTCTCTTTGCCCTACCTAAACACGGTCGCACCTCACATCTCCTGCTTCGGCTGCATTGGCTGCCCGTGAAACAAAGAATCCAATTCAAGACCCTCTGTCTAACCCATATAATCTTACATGGCCAGGGCCCCCAAATACTGCAGGAACTCTGTACCTTCTATGTTCCATCACGTGCTCTACGCTCTGCAGACCTCCATTTTGCCCACACCATTAGGGTGTGCAAGAGCAGAGCAGGTGGCTGGTCTTTCAGGTCCTTGGCACCAGCCCTATGGAATTCTATCCCCCTTGAGGCACACGGCACACAAGACCACTGGCTCTTTCGGAAACAGATTAAAACCTGGCTGTTTGCCTCCATTTAGGGAGGCCGCCGTACCTACTTCCATAAAATGATCGCACCCTGCTGTCTTCCCTGCTGTGCCCTGCCGGCTGGCCTGTCTGCAAGCGCTGGGACGCCCTGTTGCCGGGGCAGCCATGCGCTATATAAGCAAAGTTAACATAACATGTATGAAATTGTTCTGCATTCTGTCCATCAACTGTTATTCTATACCTTCAGCCAAGTCGTTTTTCCCCCCAGATACACAATTCTCTTTTGATAATTTTTTTCTCCCTTTGTAGCCCCCCCCCCATATTTGAATTTCTGTCATGGACTATTAGAGGTAGCAACTGCCACCACAGTCTTGCCTTGGCATTGCCCCTGCTATTCAATGGGCTCAGGGCTCATGAAGCTAATGCTGCTAAAAGTTACAGGAGTCAGGGAGCCCTGTCTTTTTTTCTGCACTCTCGCCCTTCCAGGAGAAGCAAATAAAAGGCTTTTGGGGGACTAACAATGGTGCAAGGGTCAAGCCTGTGATGGTGTTGAAGTTCAAGGTGTACATAATTTCACTCTACTGCAGACATTTGCTCAGTCTTTTATTGAACTGTAAATGCATTTACATTAGGGATAACGTACCCCTTGATTTACATAAGGATAGTGTAAGTCACCTAGGAGTTCCATAAGAATATAGAGGAATAAGCCCAAAGGCCTCATTCATTTATGAGGTTATGGAACTCTGAGATGTCTTGCAATATTCTTATGTACGAAAGGGAACAAAAGGGTTCAGCCTCGTTCCTCTATATGGTTATCGGACGCCTCGATGACTTGCAATATTCTAATCATGTACGACAGGGGATACTTTATCCCATGTAGTTCATGGTCACAGCATCACCTTTCCCACAAACCACTTAAGACCGAGGAGCGTAGCTCTTTCATATAAAAATGAAGAGCATATTTGTAAACATGAAGAATAAAAATAGAACCACTAGTGCAAAATTAAACCAGTTTAGATATTTGTTGGGAAAAGATATATGAAACAGTTCAAAGTCAGTTTTTAAAACACTGCATTAGTTCAGAATGTGTAGAAACGTGCAGAAAGATTCTAACTTTTAAATAATTATCTAATGAGTGCAGAAAAAAATCTGCTTTTCAGTATAAGTAGAAAAATAGAGTAGAAAGAAAAGGACAGTTTTGTATTTGTTGCTTTAAACAGCTGTCTCAAGTATGTTCTGTGACCTGACCAGTCTTTCACCTCGGCTGCTGGTTCTGGTAGGAGGCACTGCAACATCAGAACTCTACTGTAATTACTTATTATACTCTAGTTCCGACGTCTTTTCTTCATCATCAGTGACTGAGTGCGTCGCAAGTCACCGATTATAAAGAAATTAAACACGGGCATTTATATATGGATTTGAGATTCCCATGTATTATAAAATACTTAATGTCCCTGACGAGGGATTGAAGTGCTTTACAGCCAGTAAAACACATGCTACTCCAGAACCCAAGGTTGGTGGTTAAATCCCATGGTTAGTTTGTCATTGGGTTTAGTCTTGAGCTCTCAGGTTGAGCAGTCATGCATCTACCTCACTTTAGTTTGCTATGCTCATTTAACAGAAGTTAGATGATATCATTTGTAGGGGCTTGCTGGCATCATGCGAATGACTGGCGGGATAAACAGAGGGTTAAAGGGGATTGGTATTACTGTGATTAAAGAGCAGAAAGACTGATCTGCGGAATGAAGTGTGGTTAGTTTGAAGAGATACATAATAAGAGATAAAGGCAAAGGGGAGTGTGCTTTGGAGTAGGAGAGTAAGCACAGCAAGAGTAGGGCATACAGAGGATGGTAGGGAGTGGGAGGGATCATTCAACTGTAGGCAAGTAACTACATGATTATCAACAGAGTTTACTGGACCCCCACTAGACTCTACAAGATCTGCCTTACACAAAACCCCACCTGCTGGAACTGCAATCTACATGAGGGTGACTTAGCTCACTTGCTATTCGATTGCCCCACACTTCGTACCTACCCCTGGGATAAGATCTTCGACTGTAATAAGCTTATCTTCCAGAATACCCCCAATAGAGAATTTTCCTATATATTTCTAGGCTCCCTAGACCCATAAATAACAATCATTTACAATGCAACGGTCTCGCCTTTGCAAAAGTTAGAGCCATTGGCATTGTAAATGACAAAAGTTTTATGTATGTGTTGGTTTTGAAAACAGATAAATAAATGGCATTGTATACATTTCGACCTGTCTCCTTAATTCGAGCCTGGCGTTGATTTGAGGGGGTGTGAATGTGCCTGGCTTAGCTGTCGACACGATTTTACACCTGCCATCGGCGGCTGATTTCAAATCTGTTTCAACTGAGCATCCGAACCGTTTCCGCAAACAGACAAGCGTTTACAGCTGAGTCAATGCACATGTGTTCGGAGCTTCATGGCTTTCACGTCTCCACACATCAAATATAAACACGAATGAACCGTGCCAAGAGCCGCCTATGAGCACTGCTTTCAGCTGCTGAGCTTCTGGGCCGCTAAAACGAGAAAGACGCGTGGCTGTGTGCTTTCATTCCGCGTTTGTGTATCGACCCAGAGGACTATACACAAGGGCACACACGGACGCACATACGTAAATGCGCCTTTGCAGCCAGATGGCGTTGGCTTGGATGGCGGCAGTGAATACGACGTGCATGTATCGGGGTGCAGATGAAAGCATACGGTGAGCTGTGCCTTCAGGGCTGGTGTGTATACATTGTATGCACAAGCCTTGGTGATGCCCTTCCACAGCGGGTCGTACATGTATGTATAGCTGCTCTGACATTCTGCGTTCACGCCTGGAGAGGGCCGATGCACCTGTAAGGGGGGCGTATATTGATGTCTTCTGTGTGCATTCTTTGCACAGTGCACGCTGTTGTGATACAGGGAGGCATATATTGATGTCTTCTGTGTGCATTCTTTGCACAGTGCACATTGTCGTGATACAGGGAGGCATATATTGATGTCTTCTGTGTGCATTCTTTGCACAGTGTACGTTGTAGTGATGCAAGGGCACTTCTACCGCTGGCTATGCGTCGATGGCAGCTGAGACCGCATTGTGTCCACCGCGTGCACACGTCTTCGGGGTGGTAAGGACCTAAGCACTGGACTGTGGCTTGATGGTGTGTACACTAGGTGCACACGACCTCGGCGTGCACATGCACCTCCACTGTGGCGGGTGTATACAGAATCCCGTCGCTGGTGTATTATTGGGCCTCTGCAGCCGACCTCGTGGGGGTGAATCATCTCATCTCCTGCCTAAGGTTCCTCCTGATTGGCTGCAGCGTGTATATATTCAGATTATTTTTGCATGCCTGCCCGCCCCCGTCACCTCCTAAGTGAGAGAGTGAGAAAACACAGTTTCCGATTTTTAGCATACACCAAACGCAGCAGCAGTCCCTTCTCCCTCTCGGAGACCGCCTCCCCCCGCCCCCTCCCCAACTGGCTGTGCTACAAATTGTACATTTAAATGGGACTTGCCTCCCACCCCCGTCCGCTTGATTCCAGCCATCCGTGCAGATTGCAGAATTGGCCCTGCGCCCCTACCGCGCGTGCACGACCGGCCCTAATCACTGCTTCCCCCCTTCTACAAATGTACCATGATTTTGTTTTGGGTTTAAATATAAGTCACGCTACAAAAACAAAGCCCCCAGCAGAGAAAGAGTCTATTGCGAGCGGAGAGCCGCGGACGGCGCCTCAGAGCAGCGGTATACGGTGGTTTATATAGTAAATACTACCGTTTGAGCCTCGCGGGCCAGTTGTCCACCTCAGCGGAATTTGTAAATACTCTCAGCGCCAGGAACAGTTCCACTGAGTGCCTGACCAGGCAATGTCGTGCTCGGTTCAGTATATATTGTGATAGTGCTGCCAAACCGTATTCTATGGGGCCCTTGACAGTTTCGACATTGTTGCAAATATATCGTGACAGACCGCTGAGAACACTTTTCTATGGGACATCTTAACATAAATTATACATTCTGTTATGTATCTGTTATGAGGTATGTAGGAGAGTAGGGTCTGCAATCCTATGATCACCCAGATTTTTGCTTTTTGCTGCACTGGTTTACGACTTTCCCTGGCTGTGGGCCTGCTAATCAGACCCACAGCCTAGCTGTTCTCTCTATCCAAATTGTACTCAGGTACTGAATTGGCACTGGGCCCTCTCCAAGTCCCTGTACCCAGGGCTGAGGTGCACCCAGAAGTCTCCCAGGGGCTGAAGCATGTATTATGCCACCCCTGGGCTGACTAACTAAACTGACACAACTGGCTGCACGACAGCTGGGGCAAGGTGGTGTTACTCACCCTTTGCTTTAGATATAGTATACCTATATCTAACCCTAAAATGGACACACAGATCTCCTATCAGTCACTCCTATGGCAGGCCTTAACAATCCTGAAGGCAGAGTGCTTGGAATCGTGTGAGATGGTGCTCTGGCATGAGCTGAGCCTGTCTGCGGCTTTCGGGATCCATCCCTTAGCCGTTTCCATGATATCGCATACCATATACTCTTAAGTGCATTATAATCCTCGCGGTTAAATGCCAACTCTGGTATCGCTTTATCAAAACATGTCGAGTAAGGTGTCATACGAATCGGAATACTAACCCCATGCCAATTCTGGCGACGGGGTTAGCATTCCACCCTTCTAGAGGGACACGACATGTATGTAACCCCTAACCCCGGTTAAAGTCAAACAGAGCCTCAGCTCCACAAAATGGAGGCTGCCACCGAGACACAAGTCTGCCCTCCTGCTGCTGGGAGTCCTCCCAGAGCAGGAGATAAGGACAAAGGGTTTCCTGCCAGGGGCGGTGCCAGCACCGTCCCAGACAGGATTTTGTGTATTGTAGGTAGGCAGGGCTTCAGAGGAAGGTGACTGCACGTGGCACCCCGGTGCTCACTGTGCATAGGCTGGCTTGAACCAGTTCCAGGGACACTCCAGACCCTGTGCTGGGGAAAAGCCCGCCAAGTAGTGGGTGTAACCACCCCCCTCCTGGTCCCACCCATAGGGCAGGACCTAGTCGCGTGCCAACCCCCTTTTCCCAGATAAAGGTAGAGACTGGCCCCCTTCCAAATTAGATCATCTTTGGAATCAAGACACGACTTTCTACGAAAGGACTTCAAGATTTCCTTCTTCAAGATTCTCCCTTGTGACTAAGGAGTAGTCACCCTGCATCTGCAGGCACCATCAAGAACACTGCGGTCTGCTGCACGTCCTTCCTCCGGAATCCGACTGCCCAGCTCGACAAGACCCGGTTTCCCTGGCACCTCCGACCTCTACTCACCTCTACAGCCCAGCTGAGAACCGTGAGTGCGACGAGACCTCAAGGGACCGACTATTGCCAAGACTGCACGACTTCTGCACAGCAAGCCCGCCGAGTAATTTCCTGGCGAGTGCTTTGGGGTCCGAGAAGCCCCGACCCTGAGCAGCTCCAGCACCGAAGAGCAGCCCCCCAGCATCTCCACGATCGGCGTGGGGCCCTTCTGCTTTCTGCTGCTCACCGCGTTGTTTGGCTACTAGCCCGCTGGCTTGTGGCCTTCTGAACGACGCCCGACGACATCACTGCTGCTGGTCTGGTTGCTCCAGACTGGCCCTTGCTCCCTTCCAGAAGAGGAGCACCCCGGACCCTCCTGGTCCACTCAAGACGCCATTTTGAGTCCACCGCGTGGGCTTGAATTAGCCAAGGCTTGTTGCCCAATCCTGGGTAACTTCGACGCCGACAGCTTCATCCATCGTGGGACAGCTCGCCTCTCCATCCTGGTCGCCGACAACGCCTCCTGGTCCGTGAGATCTGCAGAGCCAGCGTCGCCCACTCACCTAGTCGAGGTGGCTACCATCCGGTGCCCTCCTGGTGCCCACTGACTACTGGCTAGTAGTCACGAACTTGGTCCCCTCTGCTTTCAGGTGTCATCCATCTTCCAGATCCAGGCTTGGATCAACTCGAACTATCTTCACTGGTCGCCTGCCAGCATCTTTCTTCCAGGCTCCTGGTCCGGCAACGAGGATTCCCGACGTCTTTTGAGACCTATGCAGCTGCAGCCCCTGGGCTAGGTAACTTCGGCATTTCGGTGCCCCAGCATAGCCTCACTATCCAAGGGTCAGGATCCACTTTCGTTTTCTCCCTACCAGGTCGGGTTCGCCCGTGAACACTAACTTTGCCTTTACTAGCTTCCATAGACTTTGTCCCGCATCCCGCGTGAGAGTGCACACTCTGCACCCGAGTCCCCTAGGTCTCCTAGAAGTAATCTAACGATTCTATAGTCAAGTCCTAGCGATTCCAAAGCCTATTAGTACTGTACTTACCTGCTAGTAATTTCGCATTCCACTTTTAAAGTATATGGTTTTTCGTGCCCCTCGGGCATTTGTGTATAACGTGCTAACTTAAGTATTTTCGTAAGAGTTTTGTTGTGTGCCTAGCACCCTGTCCTCATAAAGAGTACAGGGTTGTTGTGATTCTAATAAATACACTGTTTATTTTCATAACACTTGTGTGGTGTCCTTTCACTGGGTGTTCAAGGGGTAATGTGATGGTAAAACAGCTGGCTTAACACGCCCTCTAGAGTCTTAGCCTTAGACTGCTCGTATCCATGCTACTAGGATAGCTGGTCTATAAGGTTGACTTACAACCAATCATCAATAAGGGTTGTTTGGACTGATATATAGTGATCACTAGAATAGTGAGCACTGCACATCAGGCCAACATCTCACATTGGTGGCAGTGGTGGGATTTGAGCTTGCTGTTGTTTTACCACACATATCCTAAGAATATCTTGTGAAAGATCACATAAGTACTAAAGGTACATATAACTTAGCTTAGAATACTCTGAGTTCTACTGAACCAGCTGTTGTAGCTCCTAGGGCCTAGCACACCCTAAACTACAACTCTAGCAAGGGATCAGTAGGCAAACATATAGTGTAGGTAAGTGCACCACTTACACCTCACTAGAAAAGCATGTCTACCCAGGGAGAATCTACTGAGACTCCCCTGGTCAGTGTTGACCCTCCACAGGTCACTTCAAGATATGCAGCTCTCAGCTTCCAGGAGATGAGACAGATCTGTGTCTCCAGGAAACTGAAGCAGGGGTCTAACCCCACCATTCCCTTTCTGATAGGTCTCTTAGAGACATATGATGCCAGAAAGATTTCTCAGTTACATGAGAATATGCCAGCCTTAGAGGGAACCTCTGGAGATCCAGACCTCCCCAACACTGCCACAGCAGTTGAGGGAGAGGAGGATCAGGAGGAACTCTCTGGGGATGAGGTAGACAAAGGTCTTGAGGTAGTCAGAAGGCTAACCAGTAAGCATGGGCGTAAAATCCGCTCCGATCGCGGATTTTTCGGATTTTCGGCAAATTCGCAATCCGCGAACTCTCGCGAATTTGTCGAAAATCCGTGAATCCGCTCGCGGCGGATTTTTTGCTTGGTTGCGGCGCGCGGCGTGGTGCACGGCGTTCACTTTCCGTCATTTAGCGTTTGCCGAGTTGTTTTTCTTTGCGAGTGACGCGCCATTTTGGATCTTGCTGCGTGATCCCGCGGGAGTTTGGCGCCCGCGAATACGTAATCGCGGCTTGCCACCTTGCACAGCACACCTCGCGAGAGTTCGCAATTGCGAACACGTAGTTGCGGCGGAAAGGAACAATCTCGCACTCGCGAAATAGAGCTTTTGCAATTCTGCACAAGAAAATCACCAGCAAACAGGATAAACCTTCAGAAAATTATGATTTTTATCAGAATCACTCCTCAGATTGACATTTGCATGGCCTTTTTTTTTGCAAGGAGTCCATTTTTGGGGGGGGGGGGGAGGAAGGAAGTGCCCCACAGTCTCCAACTTCCTGTTCCTGTCCAGCAGGCTCCTCCCAGTGCTTTGTCCATCTCCTGGTCACTTTCATTTGGATCTGGAGCTGGAAGGATTACTTTTTGTGGGTGCTGCTGGATATTTGGATTTGAGGCCTTTTTGACCGTCTTTGGATCACTTTTGGATTAGAAATCAACTTTCACAAGTAAGTTTGTTTGGGGCATTACAGTTGCTGCAAGTAAAATTTTGGAACTTTTTCAGAACATTAAATAAATTATATTGTGGGTAGCCACAGTATCCAGTAGGACCAGGGTTGGTTAGGGGTGCATGATACAACTGTTTTGTTAAATTTAAACACCATTGAGGCCATGGATGGGCTGGGATTGTGCTGATTTTTGTCGTTTTTTTGGGCCTGCTGGTGGGGCCCTTTGCCCAGGGGTGGTGAGTGTTGCATGGGCCTAGTCTTTCTGTGGGGTGTCTTCTTGAATTTAAACATAATTGAGGCCATGGATGGGCTGGGATTGTGCTTATTTTATTGTTTTTTGTCGTTTTTTGGGGGCTGCTGGTGTGGCCTTTTGCCCAGGGGTGGTGGTGCATGGACTGAGTGTGCCTGTGGTGTGGTCTCACTCTCTTTAATGTAAACATCATGGATGGCATTGGATTGTGGTGATTTCTGGCTGTTTTTCTGTTTTTTGGGGGTGTACTGTTGATGTGGACTGGCCATGTGGGTGGTGGTGGTGGCCATCTTGAGTGCTGGCTGGTACAGGCAACATGTGCTTGGGGTGTAAGGGGCCATTTTGAGGAGAGGCAGTGTCTGAGGCCTGCACTTATTTTGCCTACTTTTCATCCATTATGCCCAGGGGTAGTGAGTGTTGCATGGGCCTAGTGTTTCTGAGGGGTGTCTTCTTGAATGTAAACATAATTGAGGCCATGGATGGGCTGGGATTGTGCTTATTTTATTGTTTTTTGTCGTTTTTTGGGGGCTGCTGGTGTGGCCTTTTGCCCAGGGGTGGTGGTGCATGGACTGAGTGTGCCTGTGGTGTGGTCTGGTCTCACTCTCTTTAATGTAAACATCATGGATGGCATTGGATTGTGGTGATTTCTGGCTGTTTTTCTGTTTTTTGGGGGTATACTGTTGATGTGGACTGGCCATGTGGGTGGTGGTGGTGGTGGCCATCTTGAGTGCTGGCTGGTACAGGCAACATGTGCTTGGGGTGTAAGGGGCCATTTTGAGGAGAGGCAGTGTCTGAGGCCTGCACTTATTTTGCCTACTTTTCATCCATTATGCCCAGGGGTAGTGAGTGTTGCATGGGCCTAGTGTTTCTGAGGGGTGTCTTCTTGAATGTAAACATAATTGAGGCCATGGATGGGCTGGGATTGTGCTTATTTTATTGTTTTTTGTCGTTTTTTGGGGGCTGCTGGTGTGGCCTTTTGCCCAGGGGTGGTGGTGCATGGACTGAGTGTGCCTGTGGTGTGGTCTGGTCTCACTCTCTTTAATGTAAACATCATGGATGGCATTGGATTGTGGTGATTTCTGGCTGTTTTTCTGTTTTTTGGGGGTGTACTGTTGATGTGGACTGGCCATGTGGGTGGTGGTGGTGGCCATCTTGAGTGCTGGCTGGTACAGGCAACATATGCTTGGGGTGTAAGGGGCCATTTTGAAGAGAGGCAGTGTCTGAGGCATGCACTTATTTTGCCTACTTTTCATCCATTATGCCCAGGGGTAGTGAGTGTTGCATACTTGCATGTCCCTAGTCTTTCTGTGGGGTGTCTTCAATATAAACATCATGGATGGCATGGGATTGTGCTCATTTTTCTGTGTTTTGTCCATTTTTTGGGGTGTATAACTGAACTGATGTTCCTCTGTCTTCCATTGCTTTTAGGTGCACAAGAAGACTCAAGAGAACCACCAGTGCCAGGAAGAAGTCCTGCAGCGGTGTGTGTGTGCAGCATAACGTCACGCGACGTCACGTCTGGACACAGAACCCTCTGCAACTCGTGCAACTGCTGCCTGCTGACCTGCTCTGAAGAAGATGGCCCCAAAAAAAGTAACCCGTAGCTCCTCTAGCAAGAAAGGTGCCAGTAAGGAGCAGAAGAAGCAAGTTACCAAGGACACTGGTGTGCCGCCCGCCCCTTTTTTTGGGAGTAAAAAAAAAAGTATGCCTGCAGCGGGATCTGCTGGGGACCAAGCTGGCAGCAGCACCCCCGCTCCATTGGGCTCAGTGCCACCACCACCACCACTCCAACTTAAGTCCAAGCCCTTGAGTGCTGCAGAGGCAGCCAGTATAGTTCTTCAATCACCATCGACCAGTGATGTTGGCTCATCGCAAGAAAGCAGCAGCAATGTCCCTCAATCAACACAGGTTGTTGTAGCTCATCTGACGAGTGTTAAACAACCACAGCCGCAACAACAATCACATGTGCAAGTACAAGCCCAAGTACATGTGGAAGGAGAGGCAGCGCAAGGAGATGCGCAAGCAGAGGTGCATGGAGGGTCACAAGTGGCCACAATAGTTGTTCCTCCCGAAGTAGGGGCACATCAGGAAATCGACAATCAAGGCGAGGTATCATTTGAGGAAGCCACTCCTCCTGATGATCCTTCATTGTCTTCCACACCCCTAGCAAGGAAGAGATCAAGGGTGGTGTCTACATCTTCTTCAAGCACACCTCCTTCTGATGATACGGATCAAACTTGGGAACCAGCACCACAGCCGTCTGAGAGTGAGGCACACCATGATCCGACAAAGGTAGTTAAGCGTAAAAGGAAGCTCGTCCAAAGTCTCAGAGTTATGGAGTGTGATGAGGCTCAACAAGAAGTGGCGGATACTGCTGCTGATGAAGACTCTGCCAACGACGACCCAGTCATCATAAAGGTCACTGCAGCCCCAGCGGGCATGCAGCAAACAGACATTTTGACCCTAGCCCGAAGAGCTGCTGAGCGTGATGATGATGATGATGTTGTCGATGAGGAGGCAGTGGAAACACCACAATCATTGGAGTTAAGTAGTACACCAACTCGTCCCGCTTCCATATTTCTTTCTGGCAAGAAGAGACCTCCGTCAACCTCGACCTTAATTAGTGGCGGTGAATGTGCAAAACGTACAAAAGTTGGGCAATCCAGATCCTCCACTTCATCTGGCATTAGCTTCATGACCACCACCACCAGTATCGCCGGCGCCGCCTCCTCCATGTCCCACAGACACTTCAAGTCCCCAGTTTGGGACTTCTTTACTGTTTGTCCAAAAAATCCAAAGTTTGCCATTTGTACCATTTGTAAGCAAGCAGTTAGTCGTGGTAAGCCAGGTACCAACTATGGTACCGGAGGCCAGAGAGGTCATCTTAGGAGACAGCACACTGTCAAATGGTTTGCGCACCTAGATGCGATCAAGAAAGGCCGAATTCAAGGAAACGTTGATGTTTCATCTGATGATGACGAGGAGGAAGAAGACATGTCAAACACTTCCCTTACACCCCGTACCCCTGTCAGCAGCACACCCAATGTGAGGCACACTAAGAGTGTTGGAGCGACTGAGACACCAACGCACAAAAGTTCACCAGCGAGCAAAATTGGGTCAACGAAGTCATTATCAGCCCGTAAATGCTTGGTCCAGGGCAACATTAGAACAATGCTTACTTCAGACGTGCCATATGAACGCAACCACCCACTGACGCGTCTGTATAACACTAAGCTGGCTAAAAGGCTAGCTGTGGACCTTCTCCCTTTTTCTTTTGTAGAAGCGGTAGGTTTTCTAGAATTAGTGGCAACGCTCTGCCCTAAATGGAAGGTTCCTAGCCGGTTCTATTTTGCCAGAGTTGCGGTTCCAGCACTACATGAAGATGTGCTGGAGGCGATTGGGGCAGCTTTGCAGAAGAGTGCTGTTCACACAATACATCTGACAACAGACATGTGGACCAGTGGCGCAGGCGCTGATTACATGTGCATCACTGCACACTGGGTCTCTTTTTCAGGTGTTAAAGCAAAGCTAAACGCAGGGGTTGACCCGGACCAAGTTTTTAAAGCTGCTCGGAAACATGCAACACTAGCCATGTTTGGCTTGGAGAAAAGTCACACAGCAGAAAACCTTTTGGAAGAGTTTAACAAAAAGGTCTTGAAAATGCTATCCCCCCAAAAACGCATGATTGGTTATGTTTCCACGGATAATGGCGCCAATGTAGTTAAGGCCATGTTTCAGGGTGACTATTTTAGAGTGCCGTGTTTGGCGCACTGTATCAACCTGGTAGTTCAAAAATTCTTGAGTGATAAACACAGTCCAGCGTTCGAGGTAATGGCCACCTGCCGCAAAATGTGCAACCATTTCAGCCATTCTTTTAAGGCCCGGAAGCATCTGAGGAGACTGCTACTTGAACGTCAAATGCCAGTGAAAGCACTCATCCAGGAGGTGGCAACACGTTGGAACTCAACCTTCTACATGCTTGAGCGTCTGTATGAGCAGTATACGGTACTCGATCACTATTTCTTCACAGAGGGTACATCTCAGAAGGAGGACATGCGGTTGGGTGCGGCGCAATGGGACATAGTTAAAAGCCTGACAGACATGCTTCGTCCTTTTGAGTTCTTCACGCGTGCAGTCAGCCAGGAGGACTGTAATTTGGGAAAAGCTATCCCATTGTTGTGCATGCTGGAGCACCAACTGATGGCGGTGTCTTCTGAGTTTGAAAAAGATGAAAAAAAAAAAGACCATTTTATTTTGTCTGAGAAATTATTAGAGCGCCTACGTGGTGATGAACGTCTTAAAAACATCAAGTCAGAACAGCATTACATTTGTGCTACTATTCTGGATCCACGCTACAAAAAGGCACTGGCAGGCGAAGCATTCTTTCCTTTTGCTGATGCAGATGTTCAAAAGTACAAAAATTGGTTAGCCTTGTCAGCCAAGAGGTTTGAAAAAGAACGGCAGGTTATTGAAGGAGAAGACAGTACATCAGCATCAGCAGGCCATCCCCAGTCACAAGAATCCACTTCTGCACCTGTGGCTGGGGCACAAGTGACCTCTCAGCCGTTAAAGGCAACTGGATCATCTGCACCACACACAACAGTATCAGTGGCTGTTGTAGAGGATTGGCTAAGTTTGCTTGGGTATGGTTCTCGAAAAAATGTCAAAGGCACAGCGAAAAGTAAGCAAAGTGGAGGAACCGTTGATGACCTTGAGTCGATGGTGCAGGACTATATGAATGACTCAACAGAGGTCTTTCTTAATGATGAGCCATTGCAGTATTGGCATGGCAAAAAAAAATTGTGGCCACAGCTCTCCAACCTGGCTATAAACTATTTGTCTTGCCCACTCGCAAGTGTGTCTTCTGAACGTGTTTTCAGTGCTGCTGGTGGCATTGTAACTCCCAAACGGAGCCGCCTCTCGCCCAAAAATGTGGAGCGGCTGACAATGATCAAGATGAATCAGCACCTCATACCACCAGATTACAAAGTACGAGAAAGCACGCCGCATGAAGACGAGGAGGACGGCAACGTAGATGAGGGGATTTGTTCTCTGTTCGGTGGCACTGACCTCATCCTGCCTGAATTCGCAGAGTATGATGACGAAATCTTCTTCTTATTCCCTGACACCGAGCCCTGAAAATGAGACAATGAATCAAGAACTTTCTTTTTCGTCCTTATTCACTTTTATTCCTGTTTGTCTCTCTTTCTTTGGTTTGCACAGTTAATTTAATTCAAACTTTAATCACCTAATCCCAAAAACAAGACCATCAGCAGAACTGTCTTCACTTGTTTGCTTATTGATTTGAAGGTGCCGCAGTCTACATTCCTCAGGTTCACAAGTTCTGAAGAACATGCTCCTCTATCCTCCTCCTCCAGACTGCGATTTCCCTCAAAGCAGAGTGCTGGATTACGCCCAATGAAGAAAGACTCAGCACTTGTGGGGGTGTTGTACTTCTTTGCGGGTGAGTTGACGGATTTGGGCCCATTGCTGTGAAGCTCTAATAATGGACAAAAGTGTTTTGGACCAAATATGAGGTGGAAATTTCTTGCCGTTTTTGCTGACTTGCTTGCCTTTGGGGTGCTCTTTGGCGGGGTTCCGGGTGTTTGTGGGTGATTTTTGGTGTCTGGGAGCACTGCTGCGACAGTCTAATCTTGATTGCATTTGCTTTTCAGGAAATCCGTGGTGGAAAACAGGAGTTATGATGATTGATGATGATGACCTAGCTGCACAGCGCCGCGATTGGACCGAAGGCCGAGAGATATTGTAAGTATGAGATTTAGCTTTTTCGCTGTTTAGGGGTGTTGTCGGGTGGTTTTTTCCGGGTGGGTTGGCGGGTCTTGCCTGGGGCATTCCTGGGAAGGTCTAATACCGGATAGAAGTGTTTTGGACAAAATCCTTAAGGAACAGCCTTTTTTTTGCTATTTCTTCTGTCATCTTGCTCAATGTAGCGTTTTGGGTGTCTTCCTGCTGTTCGTGGGTGGGTTGCGGCCGGGGTCTCTGTCGAAGCACTGCTGCGACAATCTAATCTTGATTGCATTTGCTTTTCAGGAAATCCGTGGTGGAAAACAGGAGTTATGATGATTGATGATGATGACCTAGCTGCACAGCGCCGCGATTGGACCGAAGGCCGAGAGATATTGTAAGTATGAGATTTAGCTTTTTCGCTGTTTGGGGGTGTTGTCGGGTGGTTTTTTCCGGGTGGGTTGGCGGGTCTTGCCTGGGGCATTCCTGGGAAGGTCTAATACCGGATAGAAGTGTTTTGGACAAAATCCATAAGGAAACACCAGTTTTGGCACTTTTTGTAAGTTAGGGTTCGTTAGGGTTAGCCCTAGCAGCAGGATTGCATGTGTTTCGGGGGGTTCTATTGCAACGCAGTTCTGGTGTTGTAGAGCACTGTTGGAGCGATGCTGGCTATGGATACTTTTGCTTGCTTGCAAGTGGTTTGAATACAATGCACGGTCTGTATTTGGGCCTACTGTTACTTTCAAAGTACGTTTTGTAACCATTTTTCTGCTAGGCATCGTTTTTGGAGATCTGATTGGGGTTCTTCTACATTTTTGCGACTGGCTTTAGTAAGGGTCTTGGTGGGAGCATTGCTGGGAAGGTCAAATTTTGTTCTAAAACACAGTTTACAGTACACCTACCTTGAGGGGAAAGATCCGCTATAATATTTTGGCCATACTTATTTATCCTTAAAAAGGTGACTCAGACAGAGCACGCAATTTCAAAAATATTGTACTGTCTATTAGGGAAATCAAAGTGTCACTTTTTGAACCACACAGCGTACATACCTTTTATTTATTTATCAGTGGTATTGTAATAGCACTTCCTGTTTTCCGTTCAATAATTACAGGCCGGGTTTCAGTCAACATCCGCCAGGCAGGCAGTGGACAGGGTGTCTTCTGTCAGTGGTCACCAACATTGATGGACGAAGCGTCAGCTGGAATGGAGGAGTGCCACCAATAAGAGGAATTGTTTGCTGCATGCAACTTACTTACCAAATTCAACAGGACAACTCCAACAACATACGCAATACAGATACAGTATCCATTGTTTTATTCTATGAGTGTGACTGCATGTGCTTAGCTTTAGTTTGTAACCAAAGATTGTCTTTATCTTCAATTATTGTTTGTCCATGCTCTGCTTTTTTTTTTCTTCTCTCAACAAAACCTACCCAAAAAGAAACCCCCATTCCCATCCATTTTACAAACCCTAACCCTCTTCCCCCGGGCTGTGTTGTTTTGCTTGATGTCTGACTAAAATGACATCAATAATTCCACACACTTGCTGGGGAGGATAAGGTCATAGCAACAGGCTGGTGAAGGAATACGAGGATATCTTCTAGACTTACTCAGCTTCAGTACTATATCTTCTAGTAGTAGTAGCCAATGTCAAATAAATTCAACGCAAGTACTAGTTACTTATACTTGCAAGCAAATACTTTACCATTTGTTAGGCTACATTATGGCACTGTTCTAGTGTACTGTCACCTGCTATATTCTCGATCGTACCGTAACCGTTGTAATGCTACAGTAAGGACAAACAAGGTTTCGTTTTCTTTTTTTCCATAGGCATGCAACTGCCACTGTGTCACACCACTAGTACCACCGCAATGAGGAAATGTCACCCGCCCAGGATTGACAACGTTAATCCCCATTTCACGTGGAGCCAGCCCTGGGCCTAGCCCTAATTTCTAACACTAATTACAGGTAAGATAAGCGTTTGGTGGGAGGTAGTATAATGGAGTATTATTTCGGAGTAGACAAGAGATTGACGGTTGTACTACTAAAGTCCTACGACTGTTCAGGAAAACAAAGTTACTGTTACACCCCCGTCCCCCACCCACCAGACTGAAAAGCAGTAAAAAACAGGTATGGTCAGATAAAGTTTAAAAATGTATATTTATGTAGCCCTAACAAAATAATCTCCCTCAAGACCCACCCCAACGATTGTCTTTGAAACGTCCCAAAACGATCCCAACTCCCAAATCCCACCCCCCAAAAGTCTATAAAAAAAGGGCAAGGGACACTCCACTACTGGAGGGTGCTGGTGCTGGTGCATTTTGCCGCATGGGCATCATACTCCTTGCGGAGGGTGGCAAGCTCGGAGCGGAGGCCCTTCACCAAGTTCTTATACTTCTGGACCTCCTGCTCCAGGTTGGACATTCGGACTCGTAGGTGGCGTTGGCGTTCCTTGCAGCTCCTGTGGGGGCAGCTGGTTTTTCTGTTGCTTGGCGGTGGCGGTTGGCTTTGTTAGCCCGGCCCCGCTGGAGCACTGCGGGACCTGGAGGAGGATGCAGCGGTCCCAGCCGAGGATGTTGTTGTTGCACCGCTCGACTGCGTGTCCTCCTCCTCCTCCAGGGCCACCAGCCGCCGATATTCGGCGACAGTGGCCTCCAGCCTCCGTTGCCGGGCCATTCTAGCCTGCTCCCTCCGTGTTGTTGATTTGGAAGGAGCAACTATATGAAGAAAGAAAGACATAGTCTGTAACCAATGCTCCTTAGCATTAATAACACAAAGTGATTGAGCCGAAAGTTGGGTCACAGTACAAGTAGCAAATTGAAAGCACAGTACATAACTATTGAGGACAGTATCTATGTAACCTCCCACTCCTGCATCCTTGCTCTAACATTAGTGGTACTTTAATGAACAAATTCTACGACCACTATGGACTTCCATTACAGTCGACTATGACAGTACACCAGTCTTATTCTTCTTCTTCTCTCTTGTTTAGGAAAATTGGTACGTTATCTTAGGCAAGCCGGCAGAATGACATGGACAGCACAGTGAACTTGCACCCGAGAAAAAAAGTTGCACACCATGATGAGTGAGACAGACTTGCGTTACTGTACCGGTCCAGTACATGCAGGTGGTGAAGCTATTACTTTTCTATTACGGGTGGCACTGAGAATACTCTGTTACAAGGGCTACTGCTTAATTAATTTACCTTTCACCTTACAGTGCAAATGAGTACTAGAAAAGGACAATGAAGAAGCTAACTAATTTGATTATCTATCACTTCACATGGGACGTATTTGATGACATATGGGATGACTTTAGGTGCTTTGCTTAATATTGAGTGAACAGTGATACACCCACACATGAATGACGTACTACAAGCAAACTAAAGTTATTAAGAGAGGTACGGAGTGTCCACCGTAATAACCAGATATATGCTGTGATTGCAGACGCAATACAAAGTACTGCTACTATTCATGGTAGTATTGGACACATTTACAATTCCTTTTCCTTTCCTTCCCTGCACTGGAACGGACGTGCGGGTGCGGTGGTACATGCTCTTCAAGGTAACACTTAGTACATCTGGCGACCATCTACTCTCTCTAGATACACATGTGCTATCTAAGAGTCAGAGAATACCATGCTCCAGGCATCCATTCAGTCAAAGTATACGCACACATACAGTTTCTGTTTCACCCACCCAGGCTGCTGTCCTTCCACCCATCCTTGCTTCATCATTGACCCAGCCATGCACCATACCATATTCTTTCCTTCCAAGCCACCTCGGGGGCCAAGCAAACACATATCGTTCTTCTTTGCCAGCCATCATACAATTTCGTGTCCCACTTACTTACACCCTTCTTTCGCTTTTCGTTCATCCCATCCATCACGTTCGTCTAAGAACTTATTGGGATTCTTCTCACCAAAAACTTCACAGCTAAGTCGAAGTACATTTCGAGGAGGCTATTACCTGGTTGATTTGTAATTGTAATACACCCGTGCAGAAAGCACACTATGCAGTCTTCAATCTCAATAAGTAAGGAATATATAGCTTACCTGTTTCCGCCACCACCGTTTGAACCCCCACAGGACCGTCCGCCGGCTCTTGCACCGCCTCCTCCCCAGAGTCCTCCGAGTCCTCGCCCAACACAGCCACCTCCGCGCTGGCCCCGTCACCAGATGTTACACCTACAAAGTACATTTAAGAATGTTAGAATACACCACTCACTACTATATAATATTTGGTCTAGGAGAAATGTTAAAAAAACTCAATACAATGTAATAATTTGTGACTGTCTACTCCAAAGTAAAAATTTCCCTTTTTCCAGGGAAGGCTGTTGTCTTGCTGCACTTTTATGCACAACTGATGAATGCTTGCTTTTTATTTTTAACACGCACCACTTTTTCTCCTAACAGACAGAAGCTTGACTCCTAAGAACACGACCAGGATCAAGTTCAAACCAGGTGAGAGCTCGGCTCGACCACAAGAAATGTGTCCAATTAATCGTCAGCACTAACCACTTTTCCGTTTTCAGTTAAATAGTTTTATGACAAAGTAGATTTTAATAAATGTGTTTACTTTTAATAAAGCTTTTAAACTTAAATAGACTCTGTGGTTTTTGGTCCTCCAGACTAGAGTGGATGAGCTAAAGGTTTTGGAATTTTTGCAAGCATGAGTGCCTCTGACACTTCTTGACTGTGCTGTGACTCCGTACTCTCTTGTCCTGCGTACGATAATCTAGAGATCATTGGGGATCAATAATCGGTGACTACAGAGCTGAATGACTCTGCCACACTATCTAGTCAGTAAGGAGACAGTGCATAGAGCTATTGCTGAATAGAATGGGAGTCCAATGGAATTGCCAAATGTCCAATCTTAGTTAGCTACACAGACAGACTAATAAGAATAATCTAGTAATACCACAGGGAGTCATATTAGAGCCAGGATAAGAATTTATATCCAGTGTACAAGAAGATCAAAGACGATTTAGAAAAAATCGAATGAGGAACGCTAGGAAAAAATAGGTACTCTTTATTACAATTAAAACTTACTGGGGCCAGCAAAGGAGCCCTCGCCTGCCCGATCCTGGCCTGCATCCTGAGCACCCTCCTCCTCCTGTGTCCTCTTGCCCTTGGGGGGAGCTGATGTACAACATGAAAGAAAGAAAGACCACAAAACATGGATGAGATTTGTCAACCAAATCAACCATTTCAAAAGAACAATAACAACATTTTTTGGAGAAATAGCAAATAGATAGACAACTATTCCACGGGATCTATCTCATGTGGTATACTACGTTATTCGTATTGCCTGATTTGCGGAACGTTGACTTAGAAAGTTCCTATGTAACTCAATAAACAGACTACTAAAGAGGTTTGCCTAGGCCTGGCACTGCAGGCAGCAGTCCGCAGCACGCGAAGTGACAGACAAAATCCATCCTGCTTGCAGATCAGTGAATACTCAAACTATCAATCCACCCACCACCACCACTATTTCTTCTTATAGCCATGTGTCTAAAGGAAGGAGTGGACTTCAGTCTGTTGGGGCTGATTTAGAAGTCCCTTGCGGCTCATTTTCCTCCATTGTTGCGTGACTTTTGTGACGCTGCGGCAGAACAAAAGACTCGCCATGGTGTTGGTGCGGCGTATATATTAAAAAAAAAAGAAATTATGGGCGATGCATCACGTTGTAAAGCCCTGCGCCATCAGGGGGCGTTCCGGCGCAAGGGAGGGCGTACCTGCGCAGGGACGAATCCTAAAAGTGGCTGAGGGAAATCTACAAGATGTCAATCAGTCACTTTTAAGACAATGATGCATGAGTCAAACCCTGCGCGCTTGAAGCCGACGTACGGCTTGATGCAGCATTGGGGAGATAGGGTACCCCAGAGCATTGCTGGAGCTGCGCCATCGTTGGCACGCAACTCCAGCAATGCGCCGCCTTTACGGCACAGATGCGTAAGGCTTCTGTGACGTTTTGGGCCAATGGGTGGTGATGGTGGCATGGCACACAATTACTGCCGCATCCCTGCTACTTTGCAGGGATGCGCCGTTAATTGAAAATATGACCCTTAGTGTCTAGCATTACGCAGTTCTTATCTTTACACTACACTCATACATAATTTCTCAGGCCAATGAAATGAACACAATGTACAAAACAAATAAGCATAGTAGCAAGCAAGGCTACTGAGAAGGAGAGCAGTGCACCTGAAATGCATAGAAGATTTTGAAATATAATTTACCTACAATGTAATCGGCAGCATTATTGCTCTTGGTAAAGAACAAAGATTTGCAAATAACAGAGCCGGATAAAACAGAGTAGTGATGAATAGCTACTACTACTCACCAAGCCCGGGGACCTCTACGCCGAGCGCGTCCAGCAAGTCCCGTTCCCGGTCCATGACATCGGTCCAGCGGTGGGTGGCCTGGTTATATGTGCGCCGGACCCCAGAGAGCTGAAACATGGCCCGGCACACCTTCTCCCACCGCTTCCGGCGCTCCCGGATGCCATAGCCAGTCGCGATCTTGCCGCCTCCCAGGATCGTCTTGGGGAGGCGGCGCTGGACGTGGAAGATGAGTGCCGCCACTTCCTCAGCGCTGAAGATCTCCCGCGGCACCACTTGCTCCCCCCTCAAACGCCCGCACGGGAGCCGGGCACGGGGTGCGGGACCCTTCCCCTTCTCAGGGTGCTTCCCGGCTCCCTTTACCATGGTCTGGGCAGAAATAAACTTAAATGATAAAGAAGAAATAGAATAGTGAAGAAGAAAAGAAAAGAGTTTAAAAAAGTAGTTTAAAAGTAACTAAAAGTAGCAGAAAACACAAAAATATACAGCTAGAAAAATAGAGGGATAGATAATAAGTAAAATAGATTAAATAAACTTCAAACAAGCAAAGGATGGCAGAGATTCAGAGAGGATACAGAAAGCATGCCCAGAACCATAGCAATGAATGAGAAACAAGATGGCCACGCCCGTTCACAACCGCGTGGGTAACTTCGCGCGAGATTTTCCTCGCGAGCTCGCGCGAAATTGTACTAGCAAGCAGCACAGTTTGCGAGATTACACATAGCGGCCGGAAACGGAATTACGTCACGCAAACAAGATGGCCGCGCCCGTGTACGACCGCTAGGGTAACTTGGCAAACGTATATACAAGCGCCTCGCGAACACGCGCAAAAGCCCGCGAACATACACGTCGCAAAAAAAAAAAGTGTATTCGCAAGCATTCGCGGCTCCCGAAATCGATCTCGCACGGATTCGCGCCCCAAAAAACGCTCGAAATTGCAGAAAAAACGGTTTTTGCTAAACTGAAAGCAATGAGCAGGTGCAAAAGTTCAAACTTAACATTTGTAACATTCACTGTAGTGCTTCCTGAGGGGCCCCTCCAGAGTTTGCAACTATTCTATGACCCTGCTATGACCCAAACAGCAGGCTCATAGAATAGCTACAAGTAGACCATAAAGGTCCTGTGAAAAAAAATTTCACTGCAACAGAAAGCAAATTACAGATAAGGAAGGAAGCAGGTGCCAGCCAGACTGGAACTTTCTAAATAACTGACACATTAATCAACCCCCAATTAATTCATGGCAGTTGAAGTAGGGGAGGTCTGCTTGCTTTTTTCACCCCCCATAAACTACAGTGATAAACAAACCTAATGGGTGGCAGTGAGGATGTACCAGAGGGTGGCATGGGTGTCCCAGAGGGTGGCAGTGGTGAAGCAGAGGGTGCTGTGAACCTGTGATGATAAACCAGACGTAGAAACAACATAGTCGCGGCCGTTGTGTGCCGAAAAGTAAGTTCGCAATTGCGAAATTGTCCCAAAATCGTCGCGAACGCGCGCCAACACAAAAAACGGGAAAATCCGCAAATCCGCTAGAGTTCGCGTATCTTCGCGGATTGCGAATCCGTAAATCCGCAATTTCGCGTACGCGAGATCCGCTAGATCCGCCCATGCTTACTAACCAGGGCCAACTTAGACTTACTTGGGCTAGGATCTGGGGGACCCCCAGTACTAACCCTAAGTGGGCCTAACCTTGGAGTTAGGAGAGATAGATCTCTTTCTAGGGACTCCAATAGATCTCTGCACTCTAATGCCTCTTCTCAGGGGAGAAGGAATCCTCCACAGAGGAGATTTACTTCCCCTCAGAGAAGGGAGCATGAGGCTAGGATGAGACAAGCTGAACTGAGGATTGAAAGGGAAGAACTTGCCCTGGCCAAAGAGAAGCTTGCCTTTGCTAGAGAGCAGCAGATGAGTGGGTTAGCACCCACTGGTGGCAGCAATCTCCCAAGAGATAGAGAGAAGGGTTTAGATACTAAACCCCTGACTAAAATAGTGCCCCCTTTAAGCAAGGGGATGATATCCAGAAATGGATGGCTGCTTTGGAGAGGGCCTGCACTGTGCAGTGCATTCCCCGAAGTCAGTGGGCAGCTATACTGTGGCTCTCCTTTGATGGTAAAGGTAGAGATAAGCTCCTCACTACAAGAGTGGAGGATGCTAATGATTACCAGGTCCTGAAAAATGCACTGATTGATGGGTTTGGTTTAACCACTGAGCAGTACAGGTTGCTGTTCAGAGACACCCAGAAAACTCAGTCTCAGGACTGGTCTGACTTTGTGGATTGTGCCACTAAGGCTTTGGAGGGCTGGTTGCTGGGTAGCAAGGTTACAGATTACACAGGATTGTATAATCTAATGATGAGAGAACAAATTTTAAACAATTGTCAGAACCAGTTGCTGCACCAGCACCTTGTTGATTCAGATCTGACCTCTCCCCAAGAATTGGGAAAGAAGGCAGACAAATGGGTCAGGACAAGGATCAAGCAGAACCAGAACCAGAACCAGGGTGGTCAGAAGAAAGCAGACCAGAAGGGTAATGTTAAGAGTGAACAAAATGACCAGAAGTCTTCACCAGGTCCCCAACAAACCAAAGAGGGTGGGGGTCAGGCTTCCCAGAAGAAGAAGACTCAAGAAGGCCAGTCAAAAAGGTGGTGCCAGTACTGCAAAAGTAAATCTCACTGGTTTAGTGAGTGCACCAAAAGAGGAGGACAAACTCCTGCCACTACAGCCCCTAAGGCAACTGCACCCCCTAGTACAGTCAGTAGTGGTAGTGTACCTCCCAAGGCATTAGTTGGGTTAACCTTGGGTACTGAGGGGTCTGACAACTTAGTTGGCACACTCACTCAGGCTGTCCTTGTCTGTACAGGGGATATAGATATGTCCCCTGAGATAAGTCCCAATACTTTGGGCAAATACAGGCAGACACCTTTGATTAATGGCAAAATGGCTCAGGCCTATAGGGACACTTGTGCCAGTGTCACCATGGTGACACCTAACTTTGTGGACCCTGGACAGATCATGCCAGGTACTGATTTCCTGGTGACCAATGCCAGCAATGTCACTACTAGTCATAGTGTGGCAATTGTGGCTTTTTCCTGGGGTGGAGTGAAGGGACAAAAGAAAGTTGTAGTCAGTTCAGACCTCCCAGTTGATTGTTTGTTGGGCAATGATTTGGAGTCATCACAATGGTCAGAAGTGGAGCAGAGGACTCACATGGAAATGTTAGGCTTGCCAGCACATGTGCTTGCTGTGACCAGGTCACAGGCCAGAAGATGCCCCACTGAACAGGTGCTGGATCCTGAAATTATGGACCAGACACCTTCCAAGAAGAAGAGCAGTAAGGGTAAGGCTTTGCCTTCCCCCTTGCCCCAGGTTGAGGATCAAGTCTCTGAGGAGGCTGATCTGAGAGAGCTGAGGGAAACTGAGCCTAAAGATCTTGAACTTGATCAAGTTGAGTTTCTGGGCTCAGGGGGACCCTCCAGAGCAGACCTGGGGAAGGAACAGTTAAACTGCCCTTCCCTTGAACCCCTCAGACAGCAGGCTGCTGCTGAGGCTGCAGGGAATGCCACAGGTGCCCACAGGGTATACTGGGAAGATGGACTCCTGTACTCTGAGTCAAGAGACCCCAAGCCTGGTGCAACCAGGAGGCTGGTCATCCCCTTGTCTCTGAGAGGTTTCCTTCTCACCTTGGCCCATGATATTCCCCTTGCAGGTCATTTAGGTCAGACAAAGACTTGGGACAGGCTTGTCTCACACTTTCACTGGCCCCATATGAATGAGAATACCAAGGAGTTTTGTCGCTCCTGTGTCACTTGCCAAGCCAGTGGTAAGTCAGGTGGCACAACAAAGGCCCCCCTCATACCACTACCTGTGGTGGGGGTTCCCTTTGAGAGAGTGGGGATTGACATTGTTGGTCCAATGGAACCCCAGACAGCATCAGGGCACAAGTTTATACTGGTGGTGGTGGACCATGCCACCAGGTATCCTGAGGCTATTCCACTTAGGACCACTACAGCACCTGTAGTGGCAAGAGCCCTAGTTGGAGTGTTCTCCAGAGTGGGTTTCCCTAAGGAGGTCGTTTCTGACAGAGGTGCAAACTTCATGTCAGGATATCTGACTGCAATGTGGAAGGAGTGTGGTGTGAACTACAAGTTCACCACACCCTACCACCCACAATGCAATGGGCTTGTTGAGAGATTCAACAGGACCCTCAAAGGGATGATTCATGGACTACCTGAAACTCTTAGGAGAAGATGGGATGTCCTGATCCCCTGCCTCTTGTTTGCTTACAGAGAGGTCCCACAGAAGGGGGTTGGCTACAGCCCTTTTGAGCTTCTGTATGGGCATCCTGTGAGAGGACCACTGTGTTTGGTGAAGGAAGGATGGGAGAGACCTCTCAAAAAGCCTGCAACCAACATAGTGGACTATGTACTTGGTCTCCGCTCCAGGATGGCTGAGTATATGGAAAAGGCATCTAAAAACCTTGAGGCCAGCCAAGAACTTCAGAAAGCTTGGCATGACCAAAAGGCTGTTCTGACTGTGTACCAGCCAGGACAGAAGGTGTGGGTGCTGGAGCCAGTGGCCCCAGCAGCTCTGAAAGACAAATGGTCTGGGCCCCACACCATCATTGAGCAAAAGGGAGAGGTTACCTACTTGGTGGACCTTGGAACTCCCAGGAGCCCTCTCAGAGTGCTCCATGTTAACAGGCTCAAGGCATATGTTGACAGGAAGGACATGAGCTTGCTCATGGCCACAGATGAGGGACAGGAGGAAGAGAGTGACCCTCTCCCAGACCTGCTCACTCAGAATCCTGATGATGGATCAGTTGATGGTGTTGTCTTTTGTGGCAGCCTCACTGAGCATCAGCAACAGGATTGCAGGCAAGTTCTGCAATCCTTCAGACATATATTCTCTCTGACACCCAGCCAAACTGATTGGTGTACCCATGATGTTGACACTGGAGACAGTCTGCCTGTCAAGAGTAAAATCTACAGGCAGCCTGATCATGTTAGAGACTGCATCAAAACTGAAGTGCAGAAAATGTTGGAGCTGGGAGTCATTGAGCCCTCAGATAGCCCTTGGGCTAGCCCAGTAGTTCTAGTGCCAAAGCCTCACACCCAGGGTGGTAAGAGAGAGATGAGGTTTTGCGTAGACTACAGAGGCCTCAATGCAGTCACTAAGACTGATGCCCACCCAATTCCAAGAGCAGATGAACTTATAGATAAATTGGCTTCTGCCAACTTCTTAAGTACATTTGATTTGACAGCTGGGTATTGGCAAATCAGGTTAGCTGAGGAAGCCAAACCCAAGACAGCATTTTCTACCCCTGGTGGGCATTATCAATTTGTGGTAATGCCCTTTGGTTTGAAAAATGCACCTGCCACCTTCCAAAGGCTGGTGAATCAAGTCCTCACTGGGCTGGATGACTTCTGTGCAGCATATCTTGACGATATTGCTGTCTTTAGCTCCACCTGGGAGGATCACCTGGTCCACCTGAGGAAAGTGTTAGAGGCTCTGCAAAAGGCAGGCCTCACTATCAAGGCCACAAAGTGCCAGATAGGGCAGACACAGGTTGTATACCTGGGCCACCTTGTAGGTGGAGGCCAGGTTCAACCCTTGGAGAGTAAAATACAGGCCATCAAGGACTGGGCTCCTCCAATCACCGAGACTCAGGTTCGAGCTTTCTTGGGCCTGACTGGTTACTACAGAAAGTTTGTCAGAAATTATGGGTCCATAGTGACCCCCCTTAATGACCTGACAAGCAAAAAGATGCCAAAGAAAGTTCAGTGGACAGCAAGCTGTCAGAAAGCATTCAATGACCTAAAGCAGGCCATGTGCACAGCACCTATCCTTAAGAGTCCAGACTACTCCAAGCCATTCATTGTCCAAACAGATGCTTCTGAGTTGGGTGTGGGAGCGGTTCTGTCTCAGCTGAATTTTGATGGTAATGATCAGCCTATTGCTTTCATTAGTAGGAGGCTGACCCCCAGAGAGAAAAATTGGTCAGCTATTGAGAGGGAGGCCTTTGCTGTGGTCTGGGCCCTGAAGAAGCTGAGGGCCTACTTGTTTGGCACTCACTTCACCATTCAGACAGACCATAAGCCCCTCTTGTGGCTAAATCAGATGAAGGGTGAAAACCCCAAACTGCTTAGGTGGTCCATTTCCCTACAGGGGATGGATTTTACAGTGGAGCATAGACCTGGGACTGATCACAGCAATGCTGATGGGCTCTCCAAGTATTTCCACTTAGAGCAAGAAGACTCACCTGGTCAAGGTTAGTTTATTGTCCCAAAGTTTGGGGGGGGGGGGGAGGTCATGTAGGAGAGTAGGGTCTGCAATCCTATGATCACCCAGATTTTTGCTTTTTGCTGCACTGGTTTACGACTTTCCCTGGCTGTGGGCCTGCTAATCAGACCCACAGCCTAGCTGTTCTCTCTATCCAAATTGTACTCAGGTACTGAATTGGCACTGGGCCCTCTCCAAGTCCCTGTACCCAGGGCTGAGGTGCACCCAGAAGTCTCCCAGGGGCTGAAGCATGTATTATGCCACCCCTGGGCTGACTAACTAAACTGACACAACTGGCTGCACGACAGCTGGGGCAAGGTGGTGTTACTCACCCTTTGCTTTAGATATAGTATACCTATATCTAACCCTAAAATGGACACACAGATCTCCTATCAGTCACTCCTATGGCAGGCCTTAACAATCCTGAAGGCAGAGTGCTTGGAATCGTGTGAGATGGTGCTCTGGCATGAGCTGAGCCTGTCTGCGGCTTTCGGGATCCATCCCTTAGCCGTTTCCATGATATCGCATACCATATACTCTTAAGTGCATTATAATCCTCGCGGTTAAATGCCAACTCTGGTATCGCTTTATCAAAACATGTCGAGTAAGGTGTCATACGAATTGGAATACTAACCCCTCGCCAATTCTGGCGACGGGGTTAGCATTCCACCCTTCTAGAGGGACACGACATGTATGTAACCCCTAACCCCGGTTAAAGTCAAACAGAGCCTCAGCTCCACAAAATGGAGGCTGCCACCGAGACACAAGTCTGCCCTCCTGCTGCTGGGAGTCCTCCCAGAGCAGGAGATAAGGACAAAGGGTTTCCTGCCAGGGGCGGTGCCAGCACCATCCCAGACAGGATTTTGTGTATTGTAGGTAGGCAGGGCTTCAGAGGAAGGTGACTGCACGTGGCACCCCGGTGCTCACTGTGCATAGGCTGGCTTGAACCAGTTCCAGGGACACTCCAGACCCTGTGCTGGGGAAAAGCCCGCCAAGGAAGTGGGTGTAACCACCCCCCTCCTGGTCCCACCCATAGGGCAGGACCTAGTCGCGTGCCAACCCCCTTTTCCCAGATAAAGGTAGAGACTGGCCCCCTTCCAAATTAGATCATCTTTGGAATCAAGACACGACTTTCTACGAAAGGACTTCAAGATTTCCTTCTTCAAGATTCTCCCTTGTGACTAAGGAGTAGTCACCCTGCATCCGCAGGCACCATCAAGAACACTGCGGTCTGCTGCACGTCCTTCCTCCGGAATCCGACTGCCCAGCTCGACAAGACCCGGTTTCCCTGGCACCTCCGACCTCTACTCACCTCTACAGCCCAGCTGAGAACCGTGAGTGCGACGAGACCTCAAGGGACCGACTATTGCCAAGACTGCACGACTTCTGCACAGCAAGCCCGCCGAGTAATTTCCTGGCGAGTGCTTTGGGGTCCGAGAAGCCCCGACCCTGAGCAGCTCCAGCACCGAAGAGCAGCCCCCCAGCATCTCCACGATCGGCGTGGGGCCCTTCTGCTTTCTGCTGCTCACCGCGTTGTTTGGCTACTAGCCCGCTGGCTTGTGGCCTTCTGAACGACGCCCGACGACATCACTGCTGCTGGTCTGGTTGCTCCAGACTGGCCCTTGCTCCCTTCCAGAAGAGGAGCACCCCGGACCCTCCTGGTCCACTCAAGACGCCATTTTGAGTCCACCGCGTGGGCTTGAATTAGCCAAGGCTTGTTGCCCAATCCTGGGTAACTTCGACGCCGACAGCTTCATCCATCGTGGGACAGCTCGCCTCTCCATCCTGGTCGCCGACAACGCCTCCTGGTCCGTGAGATCTGCAGAGCCAGCGTCGCCCACTCACCTAGTCGAGGTGGCTACCATCCGGTGCCCTCCTGGTGCCCACTGACTACTGGCTAGTAGTCACGAACTTGGTCCCCTCTGCTTTCAGGTGTCATCCATCTTCCAGATCCAGGCTTGGATCAACTCGAACTATCTTCACTGGTCGCCTGCCAGCATCTTTCTTCTAGGCTCCTGGTCCGGCAACGAGGATTCCCGACGTCTTTTGAGACCTATGCAGCTGCAGCCCCTGGGCTAGGTAACTTCGGCATTTCGGTGCCCCAGCATAGCCTCACTATCCAAGGGTCAGGATCCACTTTCGTTTTCTCCCTACCAGGTCGGGTTCGCCCGTGAACACTAACTTTGCCTTTACTAGCTTCCATAGACTTTGTCCCGCATCCCGCGTGAGAGTGCACACTCTGCACCCGAGTCCCCTAGGTCTCCTAGAAGTAATCTAACGATTCTATAGTCAAGTCCTAGCGATTCCAAAGCCTATTAGTACTGTACTTACCTGCTAGTAATTTCGCATTCCACTTTTAAAGTATATGGTTTTTCGTGCCCCTCGGGCATTTGTGTATACTGTGCTAACTTAAGTATTTTCGTAAGAGTTTTGTTGTGTGCCTAGCACCCTGTCCTCATAAAGAGTACAGGGTTGTTGTGTTTCTAATAAATACACTGTTTATTTTCATAACACTTGTGTGGTGTCCTTTCACTGGGTGTTCAAGGGGTAATGTGATGGTAAAACAGCTGGCTTAACACGCCCTCTAGAGTCTTAGCCTTAGACTGCTCGTATCCATGCTACTAGGATAGCTGGTCTATAAGGTTGACTTACAACCAATCATCAATAAGGGTTGTTTGGACTGATATATAGTGATCACTAGAATAGTGAGCACTGCACATCAGGCCAACTTCTCACAAGGTAACACTGCTAAGAACAATTTGAGACATCTTAATATAGGCCGTATTTTCAGTGGTATGTATATATTGTCACAGTGCTTCGGTCTATTTTCTACGAGGCACCATATGTTTTGTATATTGTGGCGGTACTGGGGTCAGTTTTCTAAGGGGGACCTTAATATGGATTTATATATGCTGTTCTATATATATTGAAGGTAATGAGAGCAGTTTTATATGGGGCACCTTAATACAGAATTACATATTCTGTATTGCATAGTGTGCCAACAATGGGAACAGTATTGTACGTGCAGTTTTCTAGGAGGGCAGGTCAGCTTCACATACACTGTATATTTAGTTGTTTATACTGTGCTAGTGCCGGGCCAGTTTTTTGTGTGGCACCTTAACGCGGATTTAGATGTTCGGCATGTTGTGCCAGTAACTGGCAACTGGTTTCTGAGGGGCACCTTAACATGAATTTATATGTTCTGTGGAATATATTGTGCCAGGAATGGAACCCGTTTTTTGCGTCAGTGCAGGGTGCAGTTTTCCATGAGGTACCTTACCGCTGATGTACTGCTCTTTTTTTTAAAGCATGGAAGCTCTGGGGATAATATTGCCAGGGGCGTCTTAAAACAGATTTATATATCAGGATGTATATTTTGCGACAGTGATGTGTGCAGTTTTTTTTTTGTGCGGCACCTCTACACACATATATACATTCCGTTGCACGTGAAGTAACAATAATGGGGACGCTTTTTTATTGTCCTCGTCACCAGTTCCAATCTGTCAATATATCTTTGTGCAGTTTGACCGCGACAGACGCACCCTTGCATCAGTTGTTTTTCCAAGGAGTGTTGGCATCATCCAGGAGGGTAAAGGGGGTGGGGGGTACGTTTTTCCAATCCAGTCCTGAAATTTCTGCTGGTCAGGTTCTGTTTTTCTGCGAACTGCCTTTCGAGGTAAGTAAAGCCTTCCGAGCCGCATCGAGGTTGCCCGAATTAAATACATATCCTGTTCCTACCTCCACGCTGAATGTCTGGGGAGGGGCAGCGAAAACGCCCCCAGTCTATTAAGAAGCCGTTAATTCTGCGCGCGTTCGTTAAGCGGCAGCCTCTGACGTAGAAAGAAAAAACAAAACGCCGGAGAGAAATGTCGGAGGGATCATTTTTCTTCTTTTATTTTGCCCGGGGGCGGGGTGCATCGCTGGAAAGCTGCTCGCGCGAGATATCGCAAAAAAAAAAAAGAGGCAACGACGTAGAGGTTTTCAAGTGCCCCATGGGTCCCTGTAGGCAGAATGACGAGGGATGAGAGAAATTGGTCCCTGGGCAGACACCCGGCCTCGCCCCTGTGCGAGCATCACAGAAGGGAAACCCAGAACAGGGCTAAACTCCCAGCATATGTGCGAGGCACATAGATGGAGGCACATACAGTACAGAAAGAAACACGAAGACAGACACCTGACACCGGGTTAAGACACACAGACCAGTCACAGAAGGGGGTCCTATAACATTGCTAGACGCCCAGCATCTGTGTGAGCACATAGATATGCACATAGATAGACGCACAGACAGTACAGAAAGAAACATGAAGACAGACACCCAGCGCCGGTTAAGACACACAAATCAGTCACAGATACGGTCCTATAACATGGTCAGACGCCCAGCATCTGTGTGAGTCACATAGATGGACGCTCAGACAGGAGAGCAAAAAACCTGTGAAGACAGACACCCAGCACCGGGTTAAGACACAGAGAGCTGTCACAGAAGGGAACAAGTCAGGTCCCGGGCCGGCCAGCCAATCACAGCGCGGCCCGGGGAATGACATCACGGGGGTGTCCCGGGCCGGCAGCCAATGGCAGCGCAGCCCGGGACAAAGGGGCGGGACTTTAAAAAAGTCCCAGAAACGCCCCCGAATCGCGTTTTCACGAGAAAGCGTGATTGACAGCCTCAGTCTCCCAATGGCTAGCCTCCATTTATGGAGCTAGCCAATGGTAGACAGAGGCTGAACCAAAGTACATATGTAGGATCATGAGGTTTCGCCGTGGGCGGAGCAACTGCTACGCAGTTGCAACGCCCAGGGCGAAACCTAAAAAATATAAGTGACTGTTGCTTACTAGACCTCATGCTTACACTAGCCTGCAAACTGATATTAAACAAATGGAAAAACTCCAAGGCAGTCTCATTCCGTGAGTGGCATTATTGGCTTACCTTCCTGAGAGGTGTTGATAACATTGCACTCCAGATCTCTCCATGGCACTCTCTCTCTAGACTGATGGACTTACTTGATGCCACCTCGTTCAATATCGAACCCCCATGTTTATATTAGCTTAGATGGATAAACAAGCATGCACTGTTCTGTTTCAACAATACCCGGATAGAAGCACAACGCTACTCCCATCCTACCTCCCCTACACACTGTTGACTTTTTGCTCAGCCGCTGTTTAAGACACACAATGCGACAAATACGCCGTTTGCAACCAAACATCACAAAATCAACAAGCAATACGAATATACTTTCCACCTTGTCCAAGTCCACTGATTCCAGACACCACTGGAAGTACTGACTAAAAAATCTGCCGGCATACGCACAACCAAACTCCAATCTATCTAAGCTTGCTGATGAACGTCACTATGGCTGCATTAACTAGGAATAGTATTGCTGCCTTGTATCACTGAATTGAAGGGAAACATCCTTTACAACGAAACTTTTACAACGCACTACCATTACGACGCAACTTTTACAACGCAAACTATTACAACGCATAGTGCTTGGGGGCGCTCTAGGATAGGGAATAGGTTAATCTACTATCCAATAACCTTCCCTAGTGTCCACGGGGACTGGAGTTGGAATAGTAAATTAAACTATTCACTATCCAGCGCCCAAAAGCATTATGCGTTGTAATGGTATGCGTTGTAAAACTTGCGATGTAAAGGTAGGCGTTGTAAAAGTATGCGTTGTAACGTCATACATCCCTGAATTGATGATTGCACAGCCTGCAACCCCCTCCCCTCTCGCTGTAACCCGATAACCTGGTGTATCACTAGACCCCCTTTGTATGTATTTCTTTTGCCACTGTACTTGTGTTCTGTACGTTTCTTTTTAACCTCTGAAAATGAAATAAAGATTTTGAAATAAAAAAAAATAGTAGGGAAGTAGAGGGAACATTTGCTAGTTCAAAGCCAATGTCACCTTTCCATGCAGGACCTGTAGGGTGTGAGCAATATAAGGGGAGGGGGCGTCAGAACTGCATACAGCTCCCACGCAGCCTTCTTCTGTGCCCATAGCCCGCCCTGCCTCTATTAGTCCCGTCTCTAAGCTCGCGCTCTACTGCCGATAAATTCACTGTATACGTTTCCTTCCCGGGAGCAGGGCTATAGTAATACTTCAATGAGGCTCAATTGGCGAGTTCGGCCAGAGGTTTAACACACACAAGTGCCTTATTCCGCGCCCACGCATTGTACACTCAGCGAGCCGCCCCCCTCTCCTCCTCTCTCCCCTCTATTTACATGTTGCAGATATCGGGCCATCTGGCTTCCTGTGCCGATAAATAATGGATCCGAGGTTTCTTAACAACAGGAAAATTAGAATCTATGAAGGGGAAAGTCATCTCCGCGCTCCCAGCAACCCTCCGGCGCCCTAGCTGCGCACGGTCTGGGCTGCCAGATGGAGGCAGGCGCGCGCGGATCTGTAAATACCGCAGTGACGTCACGGCTCACTATACCAAGCACCTGAGGCGGTAATAATTCGAAACCAACGCATGCGGTGCAAGCTTCCTCCACTCACTGGGGGCAATCCTCTCTCCCAAGCCGGACTCAAAGCCCGCCTCCCCCTCGCCCTTTATTCACCCTCGGTTTTAATGGTAGCTCGCACCTGAAAAACAACAGGACTTATGTTTTTAATAAACTTAGTAATTAATGAATGAAGTGCACTTACGAAACCCCCAAAGTTCTCTGAAGGTCCTAGCCGGTATCGAATGTCTAAATGCAAAATATATTCCAAGATCGACCCCCCCAAAACCCTAACTGGCGCCCACACTCCCACTTTCACTTCTATAGATACTCGCAGGCGAAGGCGCGGATACGCTGATGGAGTGACGAGCAGAGCAAACCTCACACCGAGCAGGACGGGTATAACAATGTACTCAAATGTACAGGGCTGTTAACACAAAGCACTAACAGCGCAAAGCTGTTACAGTCCTGTCAGCGGTGCGCGCCGCTCACCAGCTGCCGGTACTGTTCTGGCCCGACCAGAGGTGTGGGCCGCACAACTGGCACAAAAGAGTTACAGCCCTGCCAGCTGTGCGTGCCGCACAACGGCACCCATTGTACAGTTACAGCCCGGCCAGCGGTGTGAGCCGCTCAACAGCTGCCTGTGTACAGTTACAACACTAACAGCCATGCGTGTCGCACAACTGCCAGTAACAGCCTTGCCAGCAGCAGCGAGCGCCGCACAACGGCTGCCAGTGTAGTCACAGCCCCTGCCAGGGTGCGTTCCAGGGAGAGCAGAAAGGTGCGGGGAGGTCGCGTGTTCTGAAGCGTCACTTGGTGGCTTATGGGAGGGGTGGGGGTTGGATGCGTGGGCGCGCGTGAAGCAGGAGGACACTAGGACAACTGCAAGTGAGTGAAACCAACACAAGACTTTGTAAGGTTGGCTGATTATCACACACGCTTCAAGGTCCTACCGCCGTGGGGGCAGGTGACTAGATCAAGAAAGTATTCGTCCAATTGGAAGATGTAGCTCAAACTGTTCAAACAATGGCAAAAAGTACAGCAACATGTATTACCTTGCAGTGCGGTGTTAAACTGATACTAATGAAGTGCAACCAGGGATTTAAGTGGGATAAAAAAAAAAGGCTGGGGGGGGGGTCTCTCAAAGGGGCGTGGCCAATGTAATGAAGGGCGTGGCTTAAAAACACAATCTAAAAATCTTTGCTTAGCATAGTGTGCCGCCGACTTGTATTTTGCGGTTTCAGTCATTGTATCCAGATATATGATACAAGTAACATTATACCTACAAGAAGTCAGTACTATTGGCTTTGCCAATGGTTTTTAGTTGCATAAGAAAAACAAGCAGCAACCTGGCTTGTATATAATACTGAAAACGCTTCCACTTAAAGCCCTGGTGCCACCACGACACTGTTGCTGCTCCCGAGTTTCAAAAAGAGAAGAGAATCCAGAGAGAAAATTACTCTTTAAAGGATTTTCCCTTCCACTACAAAGCTCACCTGGCATGACGTCATGCCGTAACTTCTCCACAAGTGAGGAGTGTGAGCACGCGCACATCCATCCCGTTTCGAGGTCCCCTTTAAAAAACTGCTGGTGCTCAGCATAGGTGAGACCCAGCCCACTTAAAGCCCTGGGTGCAACCAATTCCCAGACACGGTTACCAAGTATAACTATAACGAAATAATAAAGTACTATTATGCCGCATAATTTGCCTTTTCTTGCGGAATCATTTAGTTAACGCTGCCGCATAATTTGACCCTCTCCTGATGCATAATTCCAGTGGCTCTGCCAACTGGAATACTTACAGACTGAATACAAAGGTAACATCGAGGGCTGTGTTAATGTGGAAGATGTTTGTGTGTGAGACAGATGCTCAAATTAGAAGTAATCAAAGGATACAAAAGGCAAAGTGTGACCGTTTTTTTGTGTGACTTGGTAAAGGTACGGCTTGTCAATTGTTGCATTTCAGTTTTGGGTTGTATTAGACATCTGTGAAGGGCAGTGATGTTTGTGGCGATGGAACGTAGAAGAGGCTGAATTGTTACTGTAGCCGGTGGCATATTCTTATATGGACATTGCAGAGTGCATCAGTTGTAGACATGTCGAGAGTGAAAGTAGGGGAGTCATGTTTCTGGAGGTGTGCTTGTGGTGTGAAGCAGTCAGGGCTTTAAGTGGGCCGGGTCTAAAGGGGTCTGAGCACCGGCAGTTTTTTAAAGAGGGGGCCTCGAAATGGGACTCTATCGGGCTCTGTTTTGAGCCCTGGCACAGGCGGTCCGTTTTTTTTCCCCGGACTGCAGTGACAGGTCACTTCAGTCCGGAAAAAAGTGCCAGGGCCCAAAACAGCCCGATAGAGACCCGTTTCGAGACAGCAGGCACATGAATGTGCGCTGCTGAATAGAACAAGCAGCGAACCCTGCCAGGGTCAGTTTAAAGGTCCCGCGGGGGGATCCTTACATTTAAACAGGGGTGACAAAGAATAACATATCAGAGCGGACACAGATAGACATACACCTTTCGAGGAAAAATATATATATTTTATTGATCATTAATAGGGCTGGATTGGTAGTAAAAATTCAGAATAGGAGCTAGGGAAAACATATAAAGTTCCAGTTCATTTAGAATCTGAGATAAATTGTGCTATACAATATTTACAATGACATATCAATACAGGTCCCACGCATTCCCACAGTCATCCACTACAAGTATTCTCACTCACAAACCCAATCAATACACTATTTTACACATTCACACACAGACAATTATAAAGATGCATAACATCCTGCAGAGCAGATTTAACAATGGCTGCTAGGACTGAGATGGTGTTATGGAGGCAACATAGGGTAACAAAGATGGTACAACATAGGTTACATAGGTGCCATCCATATGGGTCACGCCAACGCGCGTTTCGATGCGAGGCCTATTTAGGCTGCACCTTCATCAGGGCGAGGAGGACCATGGGGAGCAGGGACATGTACACAATTTAACACACACTGTGTGGCGGTTATGTGGACGAATCACCCCGGGGTGGGGTGACAGGTTCAACTTGAGGGGAAAGCACTGTACAGGTTCGAAGTGCGGCCTTCGGAGGGTTTTTTTCTTTTTCTTTTTTTCTTTTTTCCTTTTTTGGTTCCCACGGGTAGTGGTTTCAGTTTCCAAGGGGCCCACAGGATGGGCAGTTCTGAATCGGGGAGGGGGGAGTCGGATATTTCACGGGCATGCGGGTTCCTTGATTGTACAGCCGTTCCATTAAGGATATAGAATTTAGGTGAACATCAGAGGGTCGCTCCAGTTCAAGGTGTCACCTCAGAATTAACGAGTCCAGATCAGCGTCTTCGGATGAAGGGGCTCAGGTAGAGTCTTTGTAGATAGGGTGGAAATGCTATGAACTGCTGTGCTATGGTCTCCTTCAGAGTGGAGCAGCGAGGTGCACCCTAGAATTGTGGGGGCGGGGGCTCTCAGGACCATCCGTTCGCTCCAGGCAGGGGATACGGGTCGGCGGCGGGAGCGGTCCTGTCGGATGAAATACAAAGAGCGGGTCAGCGAGGTTCAATGGGAGGTATCGGCGTCCTTCCCAAAGTCGTCACGCCGTTAGGCAGGCGGTCTAATTACCTGATTGGGGAGCGGAAACTGCTTGTGGTGTGAAGCAGTCAGGGCTTTAAGTGGGCCGGGTCTAAAGGGGTCTGAGCACCGGCAGTTTTTTAAAGAGGGGGCCTCGAAATGGGACTCTATCGGGCTCTGTTTTGAGCCCTGGCACAGGCGGTCCGTTTTTTTTCTTGGACTGCAGTGACAGGTCACTTCAGTCCGGAAAAAAGTGCCAGGGCCCAAAACAGCCCGATAGAGACCCGTTTCGAGACAGCAGGCACATGAATGTGCGCTGCCCTCACTTCTCACTAGCGGAGAAGTTACGGCATGTACGGCATGACGTCATGCCAGGGGAGCGTCGTGGGGGAAGGGAAATCCTTTAAAGAGTTATTTCTTTTCTGGATTTTCCTTCTCTTTCTGAAATGCAAGAGCAGCAACATCATGGTAGGGTCACCACGGTTTTAAGTGGAAGCTTTTTCAATATTAAATGTAACAAGCCATAGTTGCAGCTTAATTATCTTCTGCAGCTAATAACCATTGACAAAGCCAATAGTCCTGACTTGTTGTAAGTATGATGTTACTTGTTGCATTCTACATCTGGATGCAATGACAGAAACAACAAAATACAAGTCGGGCGGCACGCTGTACTAAACACAGATGTTTAGTGTAGGAGTTTTAAAGCCACGCCCTTAATTAAACTGGATTCACGCCCTTTTTAAGAGACCCCCCAGGTTTGTCATCCCACTTAAAGCCCTGGAAGCAGTAACCAAGTTGTGGAAGGCTGGGTTGTGTAAGCACCGGGGTTACGTCAAGGAGATCCATGGAAACTGCTCAGCACATGACCAGTAGTGAGGGTGCCATAAAAATATACAATACCCTTACTAGTAAAGCCATATCATGCCGAAGATCGCTACAATGGTGAAAGTCTGTTAATGTACCAGTAAGGTGTCCGAATACATTCTGTGGTGTTGCTATGGGGGGGGGGGGCGTTAAAGATTTGTTTGTTGAGGGATTTGTTGTATATCTTTGTGTTAAGGGTGTTGCAAGTCCTATCTAGGTTTGTATACTGCTTGTCTTGTGTGCTACCTATTATGCACTACAACGTTCTGGGTTCAAATAGAAGTAGAAAGCTCATACCGTTCCCTAAGGATGCTGGGAAGGGAGGCCGTCTGTTTTGTGCATTAAATGCATTGCCTGTCACCTGGACCGATTTCCTCATTAAACACACATGCACAGCGCCCTCTATCACCAGCCCTCATCCTGTGCCAGGAACCCCATCCTCTCTCAGAACTGGATGGCAACTCGCAACAAAGGGACAAGGATTCCCTGAGATCCATTATTCAGTTCTGAATTGATGTGAGCACCATGAATGACTGGGGCAAGAGGCAATCACGTGAAAGAAAGGATTTGAGAAGAGCAGTGCTACCAGTTGGGCGCACAGAGGCGAGGGCATAATCGGGCTCCATGCCCCTCTTCTTGGACGTCATCTCCTACCAAAAGCTCCCCAGCTCTACAGAGCATTAGCATAGGCAAGGGAGGAGGACGCTTTCAGAAGCAGAAGCTAAGAGTTGGGGACACTTCCCATGAACAACCCTATTGAACCTACCTTGCATTCAGACCGTCATACACCTACCAATGTTTGCACACGTGTCTACCTGCTCACTGAGTCAAAGCAGGCTGGCCTCGTTTCAAAGGATTTACTGTTTGCAATGGCCATAAAGCCAAAGCAACACACGCTGGCACCATAAACGCTCATATACTTCCGGCTCACAGTCTTTCATTTCCATGCCATCTGTCATCCCTGCATCGAATGTACTCTGGTGCCTCGTGCGATGTTACTGACTGAACCTGGAGCCACCCAACATTTCTATTCCTAGTTTCAGTTCCCCTCTTAGAGAAGGTCAGCCGTGTGATGCGATATTGCGGCGCACTCTGTTCTTGAGCGAGGTGATGGTGGAGCGACCGATTGATCGAAGTCCGGATTTATCCTGCAGGCTTGGGTTACGAGCCATGAGGGAAACGGAGGTTTAGTGGAGGGGAGTGGAGGGCAATGACAACGCACCGCAGACGCTACACTTTCCTGGGTTTTACGGCCTGTGTTTGGAAGAGCCAGGAGGGTGAAAATGGCCCTGCTCATTAACAAGTTTATACTGACAGCGTGTCAGTATAAACTTACTGATGAGCAGAGCTACTGGAATTTTGCGATTGTAAGGCCTAGGCATTTTTCGAATAATTATGGTTCTGCACAACTGGTACGTAATCCATCACCTGCCGCATAATATGCAGATTGTAACACAAAAAACGTTGTTTCTGGGTCAAACGGTTCGAAAGTTACTAAAAGAGCAGTAGACACGTGTTGCTGTGCAGTAAAAAGCCATTCACAAAGGAAGACTGATCACATCTCTGTTGCTTAATTCTGTGTTTCAGTGTTAAACTGGTACGAATGAGGTGAGATCTGTGCCCAGACAGTGTTAAAAAATGTAAAAATGGCAAAATAATGAAGTGATATTGTCAGAAAAGGTGCCGCATTAATCCGCAAAATTTGCCTTTACCTGCCACACAGTTTCGTGAACCCTGCTGCATAATTCGACCCTCCACCTCCGCATAAACCCAGTGGCCCTCGGTGGGTGTTAGCAGAGCTGTGGCGCTTCACTCGTGACCATGTGATGCTGCTGTGTCTGCAGAAAGCAGACCTTGTTACACTAAGCGACAGATCGTGACTGCTACGTGCTGTGTCTGACGTGCTCTGGATCACAGGTGCACTGAGCCCTGTGATTATTAGTTCTAAAAATTGGAGGCTTTCACCTTTAGGAAGATATAACAAGGTTTCCCACGCTTCGATCTCACACAATCTCACAGCCTGCCAGCTCTCGAGGAGGACACAAACTGCGCAGCAGGGGGTCTTCCGTGCAGGTGAAGAGATTGTATATACCTCACACTGAAGGTGTTGGCCTTGCACCGGCGAACTGGCATCCTGCAGGGATCAAATATATGTGTGGACTTCCACCGAATGTGTTTGGACCTCAAGCTGGGAATGGCACCAATGTTCTTCAGAACTGGTTTAAAGGCCTGCTTCCTGAACCCTAGAAATCCTGTCTACGCCCCTCTAATCTCACACGTATGTATTAATGCAGTATTTCTGTAGCGTGAACCTAGCCAAAAGGCAGAACACTGCAAAGTCAACAGTTGATAGTAGATGTAGCTGGTTTGTAAACTATTAATGCATTTTAATGTAGTATTTTTTCACGAGACGTGTCTTCAAACTGGTACAAAGTTGGGGTGGTCTTGATGGATAAGGGGATGATGTTCCAGATCCTGGGTGATTACATGAAAAAGGCCCCCTGCCTTGTTTTGTTCTGTTTTTTACACTTCTTAGGCAGTGGCTGTCGCTGAGAACCATCAGAGCTGGTGAGGTGGTCTGCAAAATAAGCAGTGATGTTGCTTTATGATGGCTTTGTAAATAAGGCAGCTGGTTTTGAAGATGGTGCCGGCAGCAAGGGCATCCAATGTAGTTACATCAGGATGTGGTGATGTAATCATATTTCTTGAGGCCCAGGATGAGGCATTTTGGGTGTCTAGGATACGCATATGGGATGCCTGTGTGGGGTATGGGAGGAATCCCACATCAGATAGGAGGCCTTCTGCATGGGTCAAGTTTTCCCCAAGTCTCCCTTTCCTAGCCAAACCCGTGGATATCTGCGTGGATTTCCAGCTTAACAAGAAAAATAACCTTCTTGATGACCACCAACCCTGCTTAAGACTACTGCACTGAGACCTCTATGCTAAAAATAATCCATGACGCTCTCCATATAATAAATAATGGCGACTCCAGTCTTCTAGTTCTACTCACCTTATCCTCAGCATATGACAAAGTCAATCAGTCACCCCTTCTAAGAATCCCAAAAGATCGCATGAATGGGTATTACGGGTACTGTACTGAACTAGCTCGAACCTTACCTATTGAATCTCTCCCAACAGGTCAAGATCTCAAACTCTCTCTTCAATCCGGGGGGGGGGGGGGGGGGAAGGGGGGGAGAGGGGGAGGGTCTCCATGCAATTTCTATGGAAAGCAATAAACGATCCAGACAAGAAGGGCTGAACCGAATTATATCGAATTCGGCAGAATGCAAACATATTTATCCAGAAAGTGTGCTTTTTGTGGTTTAAACCTGTTCAGCCATTTTATAGGAATTTAGGTTTGAAAACTAGCACACCTGTCATCACGGGTCTCCCACAGGGAAAAGCAAAAAAAAAGCATTCTGATTGGCTTGTACCATGGATCTCCGGCAGGACCGAGTCATTTGCTCGGTAACTGCAACATGAAGAAAAATCTTGTGGCTGCCATTACAGGACTTGGGGACTCTGAAGAGGTGTCAGGGATTAGAGCCCGGAGCGTACCTGAGCAGACTCTCCTAACTTCCCACAAAACCGTAACAAAGGCGTGTAAAGTGAACGCCCATGTCTTGTGGAGGATGCAAACCCATGATGAGCATCAGCTTGCAGAAGGAACACACAAACTGAAACCCTTTCTGTGTTGGGGTTTCAGCCGTCTTTTATTTCACAGGAGACTATTTGAGGAGAGCCAATACTGTGACATGTTGGCACCGTGTGTTTTGGCAATTTTGTGACTGCTATTGTTTGAACCTGTGAACTTGTTGACACAAACCCGATAAATCACTAAACTGTATTGTTGTATGATGAATCGTAATTGAAAGGAGCAGGATGTACAAAGTAAAACAGTGCCCCTTGGCATGTGCTAATGACACTCCAAAAGGTAATTTCACGTTTCCCATGGTCCAGAGCTGCTCACCTCTTAACACATAACCTGGCTCTCCTTGCGGCTCTTCGGTGTTTGAGTTAGGCCATGATTAACGAATGGTCTGTGCGACTGAGTTATACTGAATGTATGACGTTACAACGAATTTATTTATTTATTTATTTATTTATGCAACTTTTAAAGCGCGCAAATACCCATGGGTGTCTCGGCGCTATAGATCAAAAGTAGTCAGACAGAAATGGTTACACGGAAAGGGCAGTTTACTGAGTGAAAAGCCAAGTTTTTAGCTGTCTCCTGAAGGTCATGAGGGTGGGGCTGGTTTTGATGTAAGTGGGGAGAGAATTCCAAAGTTTGGCGGTGGCTATTACAAAGCATCTGTCTCCCCAGTTGACTCTTCGGGTGCGGGGAATGTTAACACAATGATAGGAAGAGGAGCGCAAGGTTCTGGGGTTGTTTTTAGGTTTAATTCCGTTGCAACGCATGCCTTTACCACGCATGTGTTACAACGGAATTCGTTTACCACGCATAAAATTTTCCTCGATTGCTTGCATGGTGACGTCATACGTCGTTAAGAGAAAGCGGAAGTTTATTTTCCGTTTTCTCTTAAACGACGCTGATTAAATACATAACCCGACGTGACTTCAGGTGAGTTTTTTTTTTGGGGGGGGGAGACCCCCCAACCCCCCCTTTTTAGGTCGAGCTGGCGTTGGAGCGCGAAGCGCTCCCGCCAGCGAGACTATAGTCACCTTCCTCCCTGTCAAGGGAGTAACAGCTGTGAACGAGCCCGATACAGACCTGGGCACGAGCCGACCCAGGTCTGTGAACGAGCTTCAAGGTTGAGCAGCTTGTGCACGTTTGTTGGACGTCAGGCGCTGCAAGCCCGCCAGACCAATTATCCCAGCATGAAACTCTACTTCCTGAGGCGCCACAAGACCAATTATCCCAGCAGGAGTCTCCACTTCCTCAGGCGCTGCAACAATTATCACAGCATGAGACCCACTTATCACAGCATGTCAACAGGCGCCCCAGGCTGCTGGAGCACTCAACTATAATTAATGTGCAGTTGAGTGCTCCAGCAGCGTGGGGCGGCTCTCTGCATGCTGTGATAATTATCACTTTGGGGCCTCATGCTGTGATAATTACGGCGGCATGCTCTATTTGCAGCACTGAACATTTTCAAAGAAGGTGAAGCAGTGACATTCATTGGAGACACTCACCCTCACGCCCTCACCCCTCACACACCTCCTCACCCTCACACACCTCCTCACACCCTCACCTTCACACCCCCTCACACACACCCTCACATACCCTTACCAGCACAACACAACACAACACAGCACAGCACAGCACAGAAAAACACAACACAGCACAGCACAGCAAAACACAACACAGCACAGCAAAACACAGCACAGCACAACAAAACACAACACAGCACAACAGAGCAAAACACAGCACAGCACAGCAAAACACAGCACAGCAAAACACAACACAGCACAGCAAAACACAACACAGCACAGCACAACGCAGCACAGCACAGCAAAACACAGCACAGCAAAACACAACACAACACAGCACAGCACAGCAAAACATAGCACAGCACAGGACAGCACAGCAAAGCACAGCACAGCAAAACACAGCACAGCACAACACAACACAGCACAGCAAAACACAACACAGCACAGCAAAACACAACACAGCAAAGCACAGCACAGCAAAACACAGCACAGCAAAACACAGCACAGCAAAACACAGCACAGCAAAACACAGCACAACACAGCACAGCACAACACAACACAGCACAGCACAGCACAACACAGCACAGCACAGCAAAGCACAGCAAAACACAACACAGCACAGCAAAACACAACACAGCACAGCACAGCAAAGCACAGCACAGCAAAACACAGCACAACACAGCACAGCAAAACACAACACAACCCTCACGCCCTCACCCCCTCACCCCTCACACACCTCCTCACCCTCACACCCTCACCTTCACACCCCCTCACACACACCCTCACATACCCTTACCAGCACAGCAAAACACAACACAACACAACACAGCACAGCAAAACACAACACAGCACAGTACAGCAAAATACAGCACAGCAAAACACAACACAACACAGCACAGCAAAACACAGCACAGCAAAGCACAGCACAGCAAAACACAGCACAGCACAACACAGCACAGCAAAACACAACACAACACAGCACAGCACATCAAAACACAGCACAGGACAGCACAGCAAAGCACAGCACAGCAAAACACAGCACAGCAAAACACAGCACAGCAAAACACAGCACAGCACAACACAACACAACACAGCACAGCACAACACAACACAGCACAGCAAAACACAGCACAGCACAGCACAACACAGCAAAACACAGCACAACACAGCACAGCAAAGCACAGCACAGCAAAGCACAGCAAAACACAGCCCAGCACAGCAAAACACAGCACAGCACAACACAGCACAGCAAAACACAACACAACACAACCCTCACGCCCTCACCCCCTCACCCCTCACACACCCTCACACACCTCCTCACCCTCACACCCTCACCTTCACACCCCCTCACACACACCCTCACATACCCTTACCAGCACAGCAAAACACAACACAACACAGCACAGCAAAACACAACACAGCACAGTACAGCAAAACACAACACAGCACAGCACAGCAAAACACAACACAACACAGCACAGCACAGCAAAACACAACACAGCAGAGCAAAGCACAGCACAGCAAAACACAGCACAGCAAAACACAGCACAGCACAACACAGCACAGCACAGCAAAACACAACACAGCACAGCAAAACACAGCACAGCACAGCAAAACACAGCACAGCACAACACAACAAAACACAGCACAGCAAAACACAACACAACACAGCACAGCAAAGCACAGCACAGCAAAACACAGCACAGCACAGCAAAACACAACACAGCACAACACAGCACAGCACAACACAGCACAGCACAGCACAACACAACACAGCACAGCAAAACACAGCACAGCAAAACACAGCACAGCAAAACACAGCACAGCAACACAGCACAGCATAGCAAAACACAGCACAGCAAAGCACAGCACAGCAAAGCACAGCACAGCAAAACACAGCACAGCAAAACACAGCACAGCAAAACACAGCACAGCACAGCACAACACAACACAGCAAAACACAACACAGCACAGCAAAACACAACACAGCACAGCACATCAAAACACAGCACAGGACAGCACAGCAAAACACAGCACAGCAAAACACAGCACAGCAAAACACAACACAGCACAGCAAAACACAGCACAGCACAGCACAACACAGCAAAACACAGCACAACACAGCACAGCAAAGCACAGCACAGCAAAACACAACACAGCACAGCAAAACACAGCACAGCAAAGCACAGCACAGCAAAGCACAGCACAGCAAAACACAGCACAGCACAACACAACACAACCCTCACGCCCTCACCCCCTCACCCCTCACACACCTCATCACCCTCACACACCTCATCACCCGCACACCCTCTCCTTCACACCCCCTCACACACACCCTCACATACCCTTACCAGCACAGCAAAACACAACACAACACAGCACAGCAAAACACAACACAGCACAGTACAGCAAAACACAACACAACACAGCACAGCACAGCAAAACACAACACAACACAACACAGCACAGCACAGCAAAACACAACACAGCAGAGCAAAGCACAGCAAAACACAACACAGCAGAGCAAAGCACAGCACAGCAAAACACAGCACAGCAAAACACAGCACAGCACAGCACAACACAACACAGCAAAACACAACACAGCACAGCAAAACACAGCAAAGCACAGCACATGACAGCACAGCACAGCAAAACACAGCACAACACAGCACAGCACAGCAAAACACAGCACAGCACAACACAACACAGCACAGCACAACACAACACAGCACAGCACAACACAACACAGCAAAACACAGCACAGCACAGCACAACACAGCAAAGCACAGCACAGCAAAGCACAGCACAGCACAGCAAAACACAGCACAGCAAAACACAGCACAGCATAGCAATACACAGCACAGCAAAACATAGCACAGCACAGCAAAACACCGCACAGCACAGCAAAACACAGCACAGCAAAACACAGCAAAACACAGCACAGCAAAGCACAGCACAGCAAAGCACAGCAAAACACAGCACAGCAAAACACAGCACAGCAAAGCACAGCACAGCAAAACACAGCACAGCACAGCAAAGCACAGCACAGCAAAACACAGCACAGCAAAACACAGCACAGCAAAACACAGCACAGCAAAACACAGCACAGCAAAACACAGCACAGCACAGCAAAACACCGCAAGCACAGCAAAACACAGCACAGCAAAACACAGCACAGCACAACCAAGCACAGCACAACCAAGCACAGCACAACCAAGCACAGCACAACCAAGCACAGCACAACCAAGCACAGCACAACCAAGCACAGCACAACCAAGCACAGCACAACCAAGCACAGCATAACCAAGCACAGCATAACCAAGCACAGCATAACCAAGCACAGCATAACCAAGCACAGCATAACCAAGCACAGCATAACCAAGCACAGCATAACCAAGCACAGCATAACCAAGCACAGCATAACCAAGCACAGCATAACCAAGCACAGCATAACCAAGCACAGCATAACCAAGCACAGCATAACCAAGCACAGCATAACCAAGCACAGCATAACCAAGCACAGCATAACCAAGCACAGCATAACCAAGCACAGCATAACCAAGCACAGCATAACCAAGCATAGCATAACCAAGCATAGCGTAATAAAGCATAGCGTAATAAAGCATAACAAAAAATAGCATAACACAACACAACAAAACATAGCATAGCAAAACAAAGCATAGCATAGCAAAACACAACACAACACAACATAGCATAGCATAACAAAGCATAGCAAACACAACAAAACATAGCATAGCATAACAAAACATAGCATAACAAAACACAACACAACATAGCATAGCATAACAAAACACAACATAGCATAGCATAACAAAACACAACATAGCATAGCATAACAAAACACAACATAGCATAGGATAACAAAACAAAGCATAGGATAGCAAAACAAAACATGGCATAACAAAACATGGCATAACAAAACATGGCATAACAAAACATAGCATAGCAAAACATAATAGCATAGCAAAACATAGCATATCAAACACAACAAAACATAGCATAGCAAAACAAAGCATAGCATAGCAAAAGATAGCATAGCATAACAAAGCATAACAAAGCATAGCATAGCATAACAAAACATAGCATAGCATAACATAACAAAACATAGCATAACATAGCATAACAAAACATAGCATAACATAGCATAGCATAACAAAACACAACATAGCATAGCATAACAAAACACAACATAGCATAGGATAGCAAAACTAAACAGAGCATAGCATAACAAAACAAAGCATAGGATAGCAAAACAAAACATAGCCTAACAAAACATGGCATAACACAACATGGCATAACAAAACATAGCATAGCAAAACATATAATAGCATAGCAAAACATAGCATATCAAACACAACAAAACATAGCATAGCAAAACAAAGCATAGCATAGCAAAACAGAGCATAGCATAACATAACAAAGCATAGCATAACAAAACATAGCATAACAAAACATAGCATAACAAAACATAGCATAGCAAAACAAAGCATAGCATAGCATAGCACAACACAACATAGCATAGCATAACAAAGAATAGCATAACAAACACAACAAAGCATTGCATAGCATAACAAAACAAAGCATAGGATAGCAAAAAACATAGCATAGCATAACAAAGCATAGAATAGCAAAACAAAACATTGCATAACAAAACATAGCATAGCATAACAAAACAAAACATATCATAGCCCAGCAAAACATAGCATACCAAACACAACAAAACATAGCATAACAAAACATAGAAAAACAAAGCATAACACACACAAGCACACACACACAACCACACACACACAACCACGCACACATAACCACAACCACACACACAACCACAACCACACACAACCACACACACAACTATCTATCTATCTATCGCCCTCACTCTATCTGTCTATCTATCGCCCTCACTCTATGTATCGGCCTCAGTCTATCTATCTAATCGCCCTCACTCTATCTAATCACCCTCACTCTATCTATCGCCTTCACTCTATCTTATCGCCCTCACTCTATCACCCTCACGCTATCTATCGCCCTCACGCTATCTATCGCCCTCACGCTATCTATCGCCCTCACTCTATCTATCGCCCTCACTCTATCTATCGCCCTCACTCTATCTATCGCCCTCACTCTATCTATCGCCCTCACTCTATCTATCGCCCTCACTCTATCTATCGCCCTCACTCTATCTATCTAATCGCCCTCACTCTATCTATCTAATCGCCCTCACTCTATCTATCTATCAATCTATCTATCGCCCTCACTCTATCTATCGCCCTCACGCTATCTATCGCCCTCACTCTATCTATCGCCCTCACTCTATCTATCGATCTATCGCCCTCATTCTATCTACTTATTTAGATACTGATCGCCATCACTCTATCTATCTGTCTAGCTATCTATCGCCCTCACTCCTATCTATCTATCTACCTATCTATCTCGCTCACTCAATCTCTCTATCGCCCTCACTCTATCTATCCCACTCACTCTATCTATCGCATCACCACAGCATCACTAAGGGGCACAACAACATCACTATGCGCTACCACAACAACATCACTATGCGCTACCACAGGATCATTGAATGCCACAGCATCACTAGTCGCCACCACAACATCTCTCAGCCCCACCACAGCATCAATCTGTGCAACCATTTACCAACAACTGGGTCAAATATGATCTCTCAATGTTTCAAGCTTTATTACAAATGTCACAAAAAGAGGTTAGTATTTCACTTCTGTTCTTGGATTTTCGTCACAATAAAATACACTGAACATATTCTTCAGAAAAGTTATTTACAAAAGTTTAAGCTGTTGCCATTATAAATTACAATAACTTTTATTTAAGTATTAATTATTAAAAAAATTCAAAGCCATTGTTATTTGTAATATCAATACATCTAAGTCACGTGAATACAACACATATTGCATTACAAATGCTATAGGTGTCACAAGTTATAACTATTGGCATTGTAAATGACAAAGCTATTATTTTTGCTATTTTCAAAACCAACACATATATAACAAATGTGTCATTTACAATACCAATAGCTCAAACTTTCCTAATGCGAGACCTTATGCATTGCAAATGCTTGTTTTACTTTTTACCTTTACCACATATACCTTTACTACAAACCTCGTAGTAAAGGTATGCGTGGTAAAGGCTTTCGTGGTAACCACGCATGCGTTGTACTGCATGCGTGGTTAACGATTTCGTGGAAACGACTTCGTTGTAATGGCCGTTTCCCAGTTATACTGGCCTAGTCCAACGCGTGGGTAGAGCATCATATGTGCCAGTGTTCAGGGCCGGACTGGTAACCAAAACCGACCCCGGCAAAGTGCTCGGCCGGCCCCCGGGGGGAGGTCTGAGCTCTTTGCCGGGGCCGGTTTTCGGCTATGCTGCATAAACGGCCCTGTAACAAAAACGGCCCCCTTGGACCCAAAACCGGCCCCCACCCTTGCGGCGCACCGGGGGATTGCCCGGTGCCCGCAACGGCCAGTCCCAGCCTGCCAGTGTTGCAGGTGGTGGACCCCGGCACTCACTTTTGTGGACCAGGCCTTATTGTTCATCATTCGAGTTTCACCCAAAACAACGGAGAGATAAAAAGTCAAAAGAGAGAGAAGAGTAATATACAACAAGCATTGGTAAAGCCAATAGGTCGTTCTCTGGCTGTTATCATTTTCGTTTTGTTAATTCTTGTCTTTCTTGCCATGGTGTCAGCAAACCTTTATTGCTGGGAAGCAGCCAGACACTGGTCAATCCCACAAAATGACTAAAAGCAAAAATATTTTTTTAGTCTTGAAAAGCACATGCTGCCATAGTTGTCCCTGGAACAAAAGGGAACTGCTTTGTACTTTGGCTCTGCCCCATGGGAAAGAACAGAATGCTGTTGATCTCAGTGAAGATAGCCAGCTGACTCATCGACCCATGCTGTGTGCTGCAGTGGACTGAAAAAATGTGAGTGATAACAGATCAATAGATGAAGAGGGTTGGCAGACCAACTGTATAATTAAGTATAATATACATATCATTTTGTTAAAATGAAAAGGTCTTGACTAATGCCAAACCTAAAAAACAGGAAACCAGGGATGAAAAAGAACATAAAAGAGTGGGATATAAACACAGGATGTGCAGGGTGGTGGAAGGTGAATTAAAAGTAGACTTCCTTGGCATGCAGCTTCCCTGGCATCAGGCAGCACAGCAGTGGGTCCCACGACATAAACTCCAATCCAAACAATCAAAAGTCCTTCAAAGGGATTACATGTGAAAGAGGCAGGGCTCCATGCACACTTCGAGGAGGTAACCATTAGATTGCTCTTGGTGGTACAGCCAGTGGCAGCGGCTCCGCTAAGGGAGAGGAGCATTGCCCCACTGCTTTTTAGCAGTGAAATAAAGAGAAAATAAAATGATAACTCGCGGTATTATCATTCTATTTATTCCTACTTCCACAGTTTTGCTTGAGGGGGCGGTGGCAGGGTAGGAGTTGTAGCACCCCCTTAAGTGCAAAATAACTGCTAGGCCAGCCCTCTTGGGCCGCCTAAATCAGTCTTGCACACTTTGCATCTACTCGATGCAGGCTGCATTACAGCCTGCATGGAGAACATGCTCAGGCTCTCCATGCAACCACAACACTGCAAAGGCAGCGTTGTGATTGGCTGACAGGAAGCCTGGGTGCGCTTCCTGTTTTCAGGTCAGTGAGGTTGGACTACGGAGCAGAGATGAAGTGAGAAGGTACTTTTTTATTTTATTTTTTGCTGCCCGCTTCCCCCGCGTACAATGCCCCACCCCCTACCTCCGATTCGTGCTGGCTCCCGCAGGAGTCACCAGATTGAAAGTTTGGCTCCCGCAGGAGTCACCAGATTGAAAGTTTAATTCTCCTTGTCTTGATCACGCCTTTGCGTCTCCCTACGTGCCCCAACACTTTCAAATATAACAGCCAGTGTTTGAGGATCACAGAATGTAAGTGAAGGAAAAAAATCCATTAGTGGCATGACGGCTTGGGGTGGTGAGTAACCCGATGTCTAGTTGATCTGAAGGCCAAGAAATTCCTTGCAGAATAGGAGCTCAGCATGTTTGACTTCCTTACCCATACATCCATCTGCGAATGCCTTCTGAGCTCCAGCTGTGTGTGCCAACACATATATGGTGCTATACTAGTGACTGGTGTAGAAACACTCAGCTCCTATAAAGAGGTCCGAAATATGCATGTTCACACACCCCCCCTTCTCCCCAGATACTGAGACTTATGAATGAAGTCTTATAACACGCGACTTAGCCCAAGGGCATCAAGGCGCCTAAAAGATAATACAGCTTGTAATTTATTCAAATGCAAGACTACGGGTAGGCCTCTACAAAGAGCCACGTTTTTAATGCTTTACGGAAGAGCAAGATGGAGGATTGTCCTGTCAGTTCAGGGGGAAGAGTGTTCCACAGCCTAGGGGCCAGGGAGGAGAAGGCCCTCCCTCCCCACCTGACTTTGAGAAACCGAGGGACAGACAAAAGGTTTTTATTAGAAGAGCGAAGGGCTCTACTAGGAGAGTAGGGGTGTAGGAGGGACCTGATGCCTTCTGAGCCTGATCCACACAGGGCCCCATGGGCAAGACACAGGATCTTAAACGAGATCCTGGACTGGATTGGTAGCCAATGCAGGTTCTTCCTTATGGACCAGGAGAATAGATTAATGCCCACCACATATCAATGTAGATAAGTGTGTCTAGGGTACACCCGTACACACCACACTGCTACAAAGCATGCAGAAGTCATCAGACCTTGGCAGCCTCTGGTAACTCTTTATCATTGTTCCTAACGTTCAGCCATCTTTGGTGGCGTCAAGAAGGAAGACGAGGATGGCCCAGATAACTAACATCAAAGCAAAATAAGAAGATGAGAACAGTAGTGAGGAGCGCCTGCACTTTACTAACACGTTATCTTTCCAGTACAGAAGATCATTGTGGTAGGGCACTTCAGCCTCTGGTAAAGCAGATTCTGAAGGATTAGCAGCCAGCCAGCACAGCGGTACCATCTAATTCTTAGAGAGACAGATGTCTCCATGCTGGAGTAGACTACAACAGTCCTTGGAGGAGAGGCAGAGTACTTCAAATTGATTCCTGGTTTAAAGATAAGCCAGTGGTGGAAAAGCCAGTAGGTCTGGGGTTAATATGATAATGCATGCAGTTTTAACACATTAGAGCGAGACATACAGGATGGAGATGTCAGTACAGGCAGAGAGGGTTACAGATGTAAAGTGAGTTCACAGTCATACAGTGCAATACAAGCACACGAGCGAAGGCCGAAAGATATACCAAACAGCCAATAGCACAAAGTGAGAGATGAATGCTCCACTGTGCGAAGCCAAGATGTGTCTCAGAGTTTCAAGCCAAGGGTTGAAAGAGGCTGGTTAAATAATGACATTGGTGGAAAGGGGAGACACGAAGCCCACTCTACGCTAATTGTTAGCAATAAGCCTGTATAACAGTTGTGCTGTCAAAACCCAGACCTAATGTATTTTGGTGTGCAAAAGTAGTGGTACAACTAGCAGAATATTGGTGGTGTTGCTGCCTCTTCATGTTTCACTGGCGGGGGCACATCATGGCCTTTGGGTCTAGTTCCGGAAGCTACCCTACAATTTAGTGTCCATTTCTGAAGTCACCATCTAGAGTTATTGGTTCTAATGTTGGGAGCCTCCTCTAGAGTATTACATTCAATTCTGGAGGCCACATCTGCAGTACTGAATCCAGTAGTGTAGGGGTCTCTGTCAGATGTGTACAGATGTGGAAAATCTCAAGTCCAGGACGCAGTCCGGAGACAGTGATCCAAACTGATTTGCAGCAAAGATTGCTTGAGGAAATTTAAAACTGGATGGTCCCCAGCAAAGGTGGAAGGAAAGTATGATTCAGGCATTCACCCTTTTAAAGAAAGTTGCTTCTGACAGTCTCAGCAGAGAACATTCCCATCCTCAGGCTCCTGCCAAAGTCACCTCAAAGCCGGCACTGCCAGAGGTTCCCTTATCCAGCACTTACTGTTTCTTTGGATTCTTCTATTGGTTTCTTGTTTCTTCAATACTTGCAGCGCATGCACACTGTCTTACTGTGTCTGAAAAAACATGATGTATGCCTCAGTTACTTGTCCGTCGACATTACAACACCGTGAGAACATGCACATCAGCTCGAGGCAGAATGAGCCAACGCCACTATGGGTGCTGTTGGAATGTGCATTAGTGACATGAAGGTCGAGGCAGCCATTTCATGAACTTTGTCCCAGATATTCGTGGTGCCGAAAGCACATGAATTTCAAAGAATTTTTGGGGTAGGAGGAGTGAGGAGCAGAAGTGAAGGCCCAGGGCGGGCGATTGGCTTGGAAATAGTTGGTTTAGCCTCATGTCCTGGTAATACAGCTGATGTTTAAAGATGAACTTAAGGTGACAGTGTAGGAATCTATTTGTGATCCCTAATATTGCTGGTTCATCAGAGATGGTGTCACAAACGAGGACCAAGCATATTAGGACAGAACAGTAGGTTTTTAAGTCTTGTCTACAAAAAGCTTTAAAAGTCTGTAAGCAGACCGGTTCTTTCCAGTACACTTAGGGCCTCATTAGGAGTTCGGCGGAGCACAGGACTGCCAAACTCATGGTGGCAGGCTGACTACCGGAGCACTGCAGGACCTCCCGCATTATTAGGACTGCAGAAGTTGGACCGCCACAGGATTGCTGCGACCACCAGGGATCCAGGATCCTGCGGCTTTCTCGCAGAAAGTCAGAGGCAGAAATATGCTGGCAGTGCTGCAGCTGCACTGCCAAGCATATTTCGAGTTGCCTCACCACCACCCTTTTCATGGCCTCAGGGCCCAGGGAGTGCATGTGGGAGGCACATGTAGTCCCCCCGCCACTGTATATGCACTCCCACTTCATGCACGGTGTGGCATGTATGCCATGCCATGCAGGACTGTGCAGTCGGCGGTCTGACTGTGGCAGTCTGCATTATAGACTCTTCTGTGAGCTTTGAAGACCACCGCAGTCAGACCACCGCTAAACATGGATTTAACTCCTGATCTGACGGGCATCCGTACCACAGGTTTGGCGGTCCTACAGCCCCTACTGATTTGATCCCTGCAAAATTGATCTCCCCCTGATGGAATCATTAGGCCCCACTATTCAGAAGCTTATGAATCTTTCCTTTGCCGAGGGACAACTTCCACAACCCTGGAAAGAAGCGGTAGTGAACCCCATACGGAAAAACACCACTCTTCCCTGGTCAGAACTCTCCAACCTCCGCCCTATCTCCCTTCTCCCTTTCATTAGCAAACTGGCTGAGAAACACGTTAACTCCATTCTTTCCAACTATATCGAGGCGACAGGGGGCCTGGACCAATCACAATCTGGGTTCAGGCCCAACCACAGCACCGAATCGGCCCTCCTCTCAGTGACTGATAAGATCAAAATGTCACAGGATAGAGGAGGTTCCATGATATTAGTGCTGTTGGACCGGTCTGCGGCCTTTGATACCGTGTCTCATAACATCCTCCTCAGCCGCTTGCAGGGAGTAGGGATCGGAGGCTCAGCACTATCTTGGCTGGAGAGTTTCCTTTCCGGGAGATCGCAATCTGTCAGCCTGGGCCCCTATCGCTCCACCTCGAAGGCGCTCACAAAGGGGGTGCCACAAGGCTCATGTCTCAGCCCTACATTGTTCAATGTATATGTGGCCCCCCTTGCTGAGATTGTGCGGAAGTATGGGTTCATACCGGTTTCCTACGCTGATGACACCCAGCTCCTCTACCCTTTCAGCTCCCTTGGCCCTGCAGTCAAGGAAAATTTTGCTGAGGGTATGAGGGCAGTGTCACATTGGATGGCCGCAAATTGCCTCCAATGTAACGTTGCAAAAACAGAGGTTATGCTCTTCGGCAAAGCGAGCCTACTCTGGTCTCCTGAATGGTGGCCGCTGGATTTGGGCCCAGTTCCAACATCTAAGCCTCATGTTAAAAATCTAGGGGTTAAGATTGACCAAAAATTGACCCTTAAGGAGCACACCAATCACATTGCAGGACTATGCTTTTACACTATTGGCCTCCTAAAACGAGTATTCCCTTATCTTCCTGACACCTACAGGAAGACACTCGTGCAGGCTTTGGTTACTAGCCGCCTGGACTACTGCAACGGCCTGCTGACGCTAGCAAATGCTGATGCAGTAGGACGTTTGCAGGTGGTCCAGAATACAGCAGCTAGGCTGGTCATGGGTGCGCCGGCCAGGACTCCCTCTAAGCCTTTGTTGGTAGAGCTACATTGGCTCCCTATACGGCAGCGCATCAGTTTCAAAATATGCTGTACGGTCCACAAATGCTTATATGGGGACAGTCCTAAGTATCTCTCTCAATCTCTTGAACTGTACCAACCCAGCCGGTCACTCGGTCACTCCGTTCAAGTAACCAAGCACTCTTGAAACCCCCTGCAACAAAAAGATCCAGGCAGGGAGACCAAGCTTTTTCAGCGGTTGGTCCTGCCCTATGGAATAAACTTCCCACAGAAATGAGGATGAACATCAACCACCTATCCTTTAGAAAGGCCCTGAAAACACTCCTCTTCCAGGAAGCATTTCAATCCCTCTAATGCACTTTAAAGACTACGATAACTCTCTGGCCAGCAAAGCGCGGAGATACCCTTATGGGATTGAGTCCAGCACGATACAAAAAATTAAAATAAAATAAATGGGGGAGGACCGTAGACACTGTACGATCGCCAAACTCTTAATCAGCCCCCTAGTGTGGGCTTTCAGTCAGCTGTTGCCCTTGATTAGATGGCTGTGTTGTGACGCACACTTATCTGATCTAGATTCATTGGCTTTCCTTCCTGGTCTTGTGTGTCCTACCTAGTAGCGTTTTAGTCTAATAGTGTTCAAATTAGGTGAGCTGTACCCTTCCACTACAAGCATCAGGGGTCTTTGTATAAAAAAAAATGTGGTTAGGCACTCCAAGAGATTACATGCGTTTCCTTGCTCTCTCCTCCTCTATTGCACCCCACCCTCGCTATTCGCTGTACCAATGTTGGTTTAAAATTGCTTTGTGTGGTGGCGCGTTGCTGTTGGACCAACAGAGGTGACTTCCTTTGCACAAGGAAGTGCATGCACAATGGTAGCACACAACCCATATAGCAGAGAATATTGAATAAAGTACTCTTTTATTCATACCTGTTCTTTCTCAGCTGGAACAATCTAGCTTTGTACTGGGTTGCGAGTGTTGGCTGGTATACAGCAACCCTGGCCCTTACAGGCTTCGTCTCTGTGCTCTATCACCGAGTTGCCCACAGGGTCAGTTTGGTGCATCATTGAAGGGAGCTCGCTTTCCCTCGTAGTAGGTTAATCTGTGTTGACAAATGTCATGTTTGGTAGTTAGGTGTGGCAGGCTCTGCCTCGGGTGCCTGCTCCTTGGGTTTTTATAGTATTGGAAGATACTCTGTTTGGCAGCATGTAAGGAAGCACAGTGTGCTTTCCATTTCTAAGCATTAAAAACAACTCTGTGTTACTAAATGTATGGACTTTAATACAAGCAATTTCATAACAGGCCATCTAATGTATTGTCATCTGCAAAAGCTATGTGCGTAAGTGCAATCTATTATTTGGTGTGTTTTATCTCTTATTCTCAGTGATGTGCATTCCGAAATATGGTCATGGCGTTTACCATTCACATTGTGGGTGACCTAAAGCATGTCCCTGGCCCTATGGCTACCCTATGCTTTCCCATTAAAGCCAACAGAGTGGACACACAAAGGTTGAGGTGCACCCGCCCAGTGCTGAGTGGCTGCAGGACGTCGTCACCAACACTTTGAGGATCGAAGATTATTTTTTCTTTATGAGACTATCAAACAATGACAAATGGAGAAAACAGGGATGAAAAAGAAGTGCAAGAATGAGAATAAAGACCAGGAAGTGGAGGGTGATGGAAACAAATTCGGAAGGGGAGGGGGGGAGGAGGAGGAGCGGTGCTCCTAAGAAACTAAAGTCATGCTTTTTTCCCCCTTCATTTTTCAAATTAAGAACTGGAGAGGCTACTTACATCTTTAGCAAGTTCTCCTGTTAAATCATGTTCTTTCACTCTACCTGTCCTGCCATTTTCCAACCTCACTCCAGGAAACCTCTCAACATCAGAACATTTAAAACCGGGATACAGGAATACTTTGAGGGATAGATTAAATCTTTCTTTGAAAAAAGAAATTCATTCTATTAAAATGACCTACTCCAGGTCTGGACATTCGAACTATCCGGGGCTTTAAGTGGGCTGGGTCCCTCCAAACCTCACACCCGGTATTAATTGAAAACAGATAATAAAACCAATCCTTTATTTGTGAAAGAAAGAGTGTCAGTGCCCAGAAGCCATGCCGAGTGCAACTAAACGCTGGAATGCCGAAAACAAAGGCTGGCAGTGCACAGTTCAAATCATAATCATTAATCCACTACCGGACACTGCCTGCTCCTTAATCTTACTCTTGCAGGTTCGTCCCTTCTCCCTTTGTGACAGTTTTGTAGTCTTTCTTTTCCTCCATTTTTCCCATCAGTGTGTTTTTCTCTCTCTTGCTCTCGGTAAATGACTGATGCAGAAAAATAAGTGCCAGACCCCAAAAATAAATGTTGGTGGCCACAACTGGCTTAAATTAAGCACTAATTGAAACAGTTGCCTATCAGGTCCCATATTTTTGATGACCTTTAACTTAAATGGCAAAAATACGGATTGATTTCAGAACAATAAATGTGAAAAAACGTAAGGTAAGACGTGTCAGTTCCTGTTTATATTTGACATGTTTTAATTAATCTTGCAAGAGTGTTCGCTGTTTCCAGGGTGTTGGTTTTCTCTGTTTTTTTCCTTGCAGCATATTACTCGTGTACAGTGCATACTTTGAACTTAGTCACATCCAGGTGTTTATAAAGGGCCATGTTTGAGAGCTCTGGAGCGGAGACTGAAGGCAGTGCTAAAGAGCAATAGCCATTTATTCCTGTTGCAATTGTAATTCTGTGCAAATGTGTGAGGGAGGTACACAGGTGTGCTTCCAGATAAGTTAGTGTGCTGTGTGTTTGGGGGGTGGTGAGGTAGATGCAAGAAAGTTCATTCAGGAGGGAGCGAAAAGAGGGTGCTGAAGAGCAGAGATGAGGTGTACGATATGCAGTTGGACGATATGTAGAAAGAAATAGGAAGTACATGTCTGACAGAATGACCATATGGGAAGTGATTGAGACACACTGAAGGTCACTGACCCTTCCAAAGGCCTGAATAATGTTTAATTCACATCTCATAAATTCAGAACTTAAACGTTTTCCATATTAATTATTTATAACAAAAGCATTGTTGTTACTCATTTATCTTAGACCTAAAATGAACCAGGTCTATTGGCTTTGTCAGTGGTTGTTAGTAGTCTATGTCAGCTGTTGTGTTATATATAGGGTGGCCAAAATACCGGCTGGGAAGCACACTATGGGAATCATAGAAATGTGGGTACATGTTTAAGCCACAGCTTTAATTACACAGACCAATCTATTTTTTGAGAGCCTTCACTTTTTTCATCCCATTTAAAGCCCTGTAACTATCCCTCCTAAATTGGGACAAATGGGACAGCCACTGTCCCTCTACTACAAATCTGCCCTTGCTCTCACTCCTTCCCTACCACCATAACCCAGTGTTTATACTATACCTATCCTCTTCATTTCAATTTCTTTGCTTTTCTAGATTTCCAGCCCTTCGTCCAGTCGGTCTCCCTCTCTCATCTCACTTGTTTAATGTAATGTGGTCGGCCGTCCCTGCTATGATGGCCGTAGTCAGCTCTGCTGCTCTCAGTGTTATCTTAAGGATTTCTGGCGTCACGAACAAGTTCAAATTTGTATTATCCATCTATCTACTAATTTAATCCTGCACAGTGACAAATTATATTGAATGATAAATTAAACTTGTAATAATAGCGTCGCACAACAACAGATTGCCTAGTACTCTAAAAATCCATAAAATGACAGCGGGTAGATAGAGATGGAGTAAGAGGTAGAGGTAGCCAGATAAAAGGAGAAAGGTTAAGATAGAGAAACAGACATAGGTGAGACTGCAAGAGAGAAAAGGTCACCTTCCCAGGGGGCCCTGGGCAATTGCCCAGCCCTGATAAAAAAATAAATTATATATGTGTGTTTGATGTTGGAAATTAAATAAGAATATTCCTGGTTTACCAAGTTTTCGGTGCTGCCTTTCCTTTTGCCTGTAGGATGGAGATATATTTATATATATAGCCTCCCCCTCCCTAAGTCTTTAAAGGCCCAGGGTGATCCCATCCCCTTGGACGGGCCCCCTTCCCTTTTAACCCCATCCCTGCTGCCGTCGGCTGTTGGCCGTCGCGAGCACTACCTTCGTAGTGCTGCGCATGTCCAACGGCCGACGTGGCCCCGCCAGCGCAAGAGAACACCCGCACTGCGGCGGAATTACCGTCGCGGTTAGCAGGTTAAATAAAATACAGCCCAGGGATAAGGCCCGGGGAGGGGGGGGGGGGTGCTGTACAAACCCGTCCCCCCTCCTCTTTTTTTGCTGTCAAATGTGGCTATGAGGGATAGAGTCCCTGGGGCCCAGTGAGACTTTGGAAAGGCCACCTGCGGCTCCACTCTCCTTTTTTCATTGAATTTAGCCTCAGGTGATGGGGTCTCTGTGGCTTAATGAGGCTCGGGAGTGGGGCCACATGGTCAACCGTCTTTTAATGGGATTCAGCCCTAGGGATGGGATCCTCTGAGCCTATTAATGTTTGGGGATGGGGGCTGCATGCCCCTTACCCCTACTTTTTATGTTTTTGGCCTTGGGAGATGAGGTACCTGGGGCCCGAAGGCCAATCCTATGCCAAGCATGCCAAAGACTGTGCGCGGTGTGGGGTTGGCGGTGTGGGGTTGGCTGCCTGCTGTGGGGGAGGGGTGGTTGGATTAATGTGTTGGTTATAATATATTACTTTACGTTAAAAAAAACAGAAAGTCACTGAAAAAACCGAAAGGTTAAAGTAACGTTATAGTTAGGTGAAATGTTCGGTACCAATGTAATGTTTTAAACTCTAAAATGTAAAAACTTTCAAGTAATCATAACTTGTGCCCTAAGATAACTATTACTCGGACCCTCGCCATGCTCTGTTAATTACTCCACATATTACATCGCGTCTTTTTTGACATTAATATCACTGCAACATTTGCAATGAAATTGAGGACCAAAGTGTAAATGGCAGGGGCATGAGTTATAGATACCTTAGGTCACAAATTAATATTACTTGAGATAACCAGTTATAACTGGTGAATTTCGGTGTTTTTTTTTTGTTTAAAACGTTAAGTTGTTACTAAATGTTTCACCTAACTATAAACTTACCTTTACTTTTTTCCCCAGTGAATATGTATATTTTTTATGTATATCTATATCAATATCAATATCTACACACACACACACACACACACACACACACACACACACACACACACATAAATCCGTTTCTCTTTCCCTCTCTTTCACCACTGATTTTGCCCCCTATCTTTTGCTCTCCTGAATTTTAACTATCGCACTCTAGTCTTTCATGACCATGCACCTCTCCTCCTCACTTTTCATCTTACTCCCTTTCTTTCACACGGTCACTCTTTGGCCTTAATGCCCTCCCACTATTCTTCTTGCTCCTCCTGTCTCCCCAAAAAGGGCCCAACCAGGCCACACTGTGCTTTCCAATTACATGAAGTGCAGAGCCCAACTCCAGCACCAGATGTCCCTGCTGCCAGGGTGGGTAGAGGTGAAGAGGAAACACTGCGAGGATAAACAGTTTGCCCTCAGTGCCCACTTTAAGTTGTACCTGTTTGTATGGCTGTGTTAGCTCCCGGGAGAGGTTATGGAATGGTGGTGTGGACAGACATGATAATGTAGCATCTTCTACCTTAACAGAAAACCGGAGTTAATACCGTAAAACGCTGCAAACAGACCTTGCACCAATGCAGAAACTTAAGGTGCAGGTGAACCATGCGCCAAAACAGAGCACTAATGCACAATTCTGCAGACATGGTTTCCAAGAACGCTATAGACAGAGCTTGCACCAATTCAAAACGCTGCAGACAGAGCTTGCACTAAGATTCTCTCGATGGAAAATGTTGGTGAGATACATATTTGTGATATATATGGGTCCCATTTCCACCCAGTAAAGAGAATAAGCAAAATTATGTGGTCAAGGAAATGCAAATTATACAGGATATTATGCGATTGATGGCAAATTGTGCAACGGATACTATGGAAGTCTCTATTTTTAAATGTTGACACTTTCATAAAATGCCCACATCGATTATGAATAATTTTGTCTTATAATGAAACACAGTAACAACATTTTATTAACATTGTCCACATTAAAAAATGGTTAAATCAAATAATGCAATTTATAGAAAACAAGTCTACATGTATACCCTACATGTACACATGTATTTTAATAAAAGGTGTTCCTCATTTATTCAGCACCTTCCAATTATCTTCTAAACGTTATCTCCAGATTTGCCTTAACCCAGTGTTCACGGTATGGTACTGGTCAGAATATCGTTTAAATAAAAATCAAATCTCCTAAATATTTTTTATAAAAACATTGCCCAATTGGGGTTAATAGAAAATCTATACCCATTAGGGCGATATTTTTCTTAAACTATATTTAGGACACAATATGTATGCCAGGCAATGTTTCTGATTGGGTACTCTGACACACAAGTGTTCGCATTGTAATACACATCTTTCATTAGAGCCCTGAAAAACAAAATGGAGGATTTCTAATTATACATATATGAACTATATGAATTAAGACTTTGGATATGAAAAAGACATGCAACATGTTTAGGATCAAAAGTACTTAAATAGATTCGACTTTGAGAATAGTGTCTGTGATGGAAATCTGAATCTGTGAGAATAGTGAAATAAAACATTTTCCTGACAAAAAAAATATTAAAAGAAAGGTGTCAACATATACGAGCATAATGCGCTAGTTTCCTCCGAAGGAATAATGGCCTGCATCACATCACCATGTCATGAATAATGCATTCTCTCACTCTGGATGGAGATAGTCCAACCTAATGCTTTGAAGAGACCTACAAATGGTAAAAGGGCTCCAGCAGCAAACATGAGATAATACAAAACCTCCCCTCCCTTCCCTTCTCCTTCGCCAGTGAAGGAAGGCCTGGGGTGCTCTTCAGACGCCCTGCTTCGCCTGTCTTGTGGGTCAAGAACTGAAGTCAGCCATTTTACAGAGCGCTTCCAATTACACAGCTCATTGGGTGGCTGATCTTTGAATGACGCCTCTAAGTGCACCGCTAACATGATCCTCTCAGCCTCATTAGCCTGCAGAGGGCAGCCGGGCAGCAGGCGAGCAAACTGCAAGGCAACGCAATGCACTGGGAAACTCCTGCAGGTTTGCTGGCAACTGTTTGCTGCTCTGGACCAGGTCAAAATGATCATAAATCAAAATAAATAAATCAAAATTAGTAGTTGTCAAATACATGGTTTGGGAGCAAAATACATACATTAGGGAGACAAACCCAATAAATCAGAATCCGGAAGATCTGGCGGGTACAATTTATCAGTGCCACAGAGAGTAAATACCAGACTAATTTGGGATCAGCATCTCAGGATCCGAGAGATTTAAGGTAATAAGCTAGCCCGGTGGAGGCTGCATGGAAAAAAACATTGTTATCCCTGTGTGTCAGGCCGGTGAGAGGAGTCTGTAGGACCCCGAAGAAATACTTCTGAGGACAGTCTCTCTGGTTTGCAATCCAAAGAGTATCTCCTAATTAGAAAATATGTTCACTCGGGGGAAAGAAAACAGTGCATTTGGCATGACCAATGGTGTGGCCACGTTAGCAGCATGGTGAAGGCGCAGGTATGGCCCTCTCACATTAGTATTGAAATATATTTTGTAACGGGAGCACAGGCCCCCAAAAAGCATGGGGGCATGGGGCAAAGAGCCCTGGCTATTCTAATTTGTAGATAGAACGTGCATGCAAGTACCTAGTATAAAGTAGAAAATGTACACAGGGTCTCTAATTTAAATGTTACCAGTGAACTGAAGTCCCTATTGTGCCATCCACGACAGTGTAAAACATAGCTTCAGACATTCCAGTTTAGCCTGCATGTAGAAGTGTTATAACTGCAATTCGACCTGTCAAAATAAACCATTTTGACAGGTAGAAACCTTCCTTTAAAATTTAATAAGTCAACCTGTCTAGACAATGGTGCCCACAAAGCAAGATGTATGGTATTTAAAAGACATGTAGAATGTAATGTTAGCATGTCTTTACAGTGACTAGCACCCAAAAGGTATTTATTTTTTACAGTGGCAGACCTAGCTGCCCTATATAGAGTACAGATCAAAAATCCAATTCAATGGTGAAGTCTGGTTTTTAATAAATATTAAGGAAAAGTAACTTGTACAAAGTTACTTTTCCCCTGCCTTAAGTTCTTGGAGGCCAGATTTGTATTTGTTCTCCCATTTCTGCCAGCCAGTAATTAGCATTTGAATAGGTGTGAAAATGCAGCAAAGTGTCTTCCGGAAACAAACAATAGGCTAGTTTAAATGTGCAGAGATGACTCATCTGAACTGGACAGAATATGCAGGATTGGGTTTTGAGTATTCTTTTGGACATTACACAGTCAAACCCTGCTTCAATGTCAAATTGTACTTGACAGGTTTGCTTGGCTTACATATAACACTTTGGGGCACACAGGCTTGGGAATTAACAGACTAAAGACAAAAGGCAAACACTTTTACCAGGACAAGAAAGGGTGGTGTATCCAACCTGCTTTCCATGGCGGTTAGAGTCAAATTGTGCCTAAGGGCCTGATTAGGAGTCGGGCAGTCCGTCCACAGATTGATAGACTCACAGTGGCGCAGTGATGGTCTTCCGACTGCCCTATTACACCAAGGGCGGTGGACCGCCATTGCACCGCCGCAGCCGCTAGAGGTCAGACATCCCTGCTGACGGTGTGGCGTTCTTGAGGCCACAATTTGCTTGGTGGGACCACCATAGTCCTGCCAAGCATATTACAAGTTTCCTCTCCGCCACGGTTTTCAATGGCACTTCCTCCTCCATGAAAACTGTGGAAGAGAGGAAAAAAAGGAGCCCTATAGGGCCCCTTGTTGCCTCCGGGCCATGGCGTGCATGCAGAGCGTGTGCATGCACCCCAGTACCTGCACGGCATGGACAGCACCAGTCCATGCCGTGCAAGTTCTGCCTTTGATGTTACAATTGCGGTGGGCTCGCCAAGAACTGTCCGCCATGGACATAAAAATCCATAATCTGGCAGGCAGTGCGGGCGGCGGTCCAGCTCCCACACCGGCAAACTCTTAATCAGGCCCGAAGTTGCGGTCTATTGTGACCCCTGATTATCATACACCTTATGCTTCTTGGCACTATTCCTTCTTAAAACTATTTTAAAGTGTATCTCACGGGTCTTCTTATTGCATTTCAATCATTTTGTTTATTACATTTTATTCTATTTTTCTAATTCAGTGTGGGATTTTTATTGTTTTGCAATGTAACTTTTTTATTGTTCTGGTACTGCATAAGTACTTTACACATTGCCCTACGTTAAGCCTGCCTGCTCTGTGCCATTTCTACCAGGGGTTGAGGGTTCACCCTGATAAGCGTTGTGATTATTCCTTCAAGTGGGTAGTCACCCACCCCAAATAATCTAGTTTTTTTTAACTAAGCATTGCCACCTCAATGGCACATTCAGATTCAAGTAATATGCATACTCATAGTCCTACAACACCTATTAGGCACATCTCATGGCAACATCATACGCGCAAAATGACTTCAAACCGTCTAGTCGGCTAAGCTTCTGCCACCACAACAGCTCATGCATATAATTTTATGACTACAACTCACTCTGCACCGAGAGTACAAGGCACATTCAGGGCTCATAGCCATTGCTCAATTTATACTAATACATCTATACTCTCACAAATCTACTATCCTTAAGAGGTTAACCTAAATTGACTCAGAAACAGCACACATAGAAAGAATGGCAGTAAATCCACATAATGACATACCTACCCAAAACCATGCAGTGGACAACTGTACACCCAACAGATCAAAAAGGGCTATTCTATGTCCTTTATCATTACCAGGCTTACAGATAAAAAATCCATACCAGGATTGAACTGGCCCATTGCCAATAATCTGTCACTAAACTATGTGTTAACCTACTTCCAACTTGCCAGTCAACATATAGTATTAATTCTCCTGTAAACGATATAACGTGGAGCCAAATTCAATCCACTTTTACTGGAGTCAACAGCAATCTTACAACCATAAAAGACATTCAGTTTTTGGAAATCACATCGTGAAAGAACTATATAAATGCACTTAACGCAACACGCCCATTGTCTGTATTATTAGTTGGTATACAGGACTTGCCACTTCATACCATGGTGGACATCGCAAGTAGGCAACATTATTTCTTTATTAAGAAGTACAAGGAGGAAGTAGAGCTGGAAGGAAGTGAGCGCCAGCAGAAAACACACGCGCTGCAATGATTACCTTGCCAAGAAAAACAGGGATCTGCTAAGAAGGCATTTAAGTATTGATTTCCTAGTAAACGCTCATTAAGGAACAGGTTTTCTGCGAAAGAAAAAACAAGAGCTAATAATTTCCTGTCCAGAGAACAAAAGGGGTGTGATATGTTGGCTGTCTAACATATCACGATTCCTTAACCAAAAGAAGACCTGCATTCCTGTCCCTTTAGACCGAACCATCAAATAAGTAAGATAGGGCTGATCTATGAAACCATTTTGCAAACGCATTTTTTTTTCTTTTTCACAACGGACTACCACATTTTACAAGTAGGGAATGCATTTCCGACCCTCAGAATGTGCAAAGCAACCCATTCCAAATTTAAAGGTGCATTCCTTCCTAACTGTTGTTCGGTATGAATTACGATCACATTAGCAGTCGATTCGTAACAGGTAAGATGTTCCTTTGAGACCACTTCACCTTTGGGGATTGTGTCATCAGCCTCAGGTAAAGTATGCAGGAGCTACTACCGCCAAACCCTATGTTCTCCTAAATGGTAAAATTATTTTTTTAAACAGAGCTAGTTCCTTTAAGGAACACGAGGTGCTTTAAAAAGAAGAACAAGTTTCCTTTTTGCTAATGCAAATGCTGGGCTGATTGTCTGCTGTCCCTTGCAGGCCACCATCCGTGTTTGTAGCCAACCACAGAGGATCAAAAATATCTCCCTGCCTAATGAACATTCATTAGGCAGGTTATTCTGAGACCACAGATACCCCTAGAGTGTGCACCCGCACAGTCACTCATATTCAGTGGAAATTCCTAGCAATTTAGTGGTTATGAATAAGTCCAACCCCTTGGCTAACTACCAAGTGGTGGATTTTTAACTGTGTTGCAAACCAGTATACATGACACTTCATGGGGATGCCGGATGCGATGTGTAGCCCTGAATAAATGTTCAATAAGCTCTTGTGTAAAAAAATTTTTTTACCAGTTTAGTTTCCCATAAATAGGGGAAACACTCATCAATGCAGTCGGGAAGGGTCAGAGTTAGTGACAAAGTATTCATGCATTTAATATTAATTGGGTGAATATCTTACACATGGAATATGGCCGCCAGATTAGTAGGCAATTCTCAGTGGTCATGATTGAGTCCTATCTCTTGGTTCACTACCATGTGGGGGCTTTTGAACAGTGTTGCAAATCAACATGGTGCTTGATGGGGACACCAGACTAGATATGCGGCATCAAATGAATGTTCAGTAAACTCCTATTTAACCAGTTTAATTTCACATTGACAAATGCTTATTTTGGATAATAATCGTGCACATACTTATATCCTCCAGGTCTACTTTGTAATGTGCACGAGGAAACTAATTGTTTCCATTCATGAAAGGGAGACTCATGGTATAAATGGACAAGTGGCAAATAATATACTTGAATGCTTGGTAAGCCACATTAATAAATTATTTCATGGTCGCCTTACTCTTCGAGGAGAAGCACTTACTTCGATAATAACTGCGTATGTGTTCCGCAGATTTACCGATTGAAGTACATGAGGAAAACGAGCATTTCCATCCATATACGGAAGTCTCACAAGACTGAGACGAAGTACCACTCACGATAATCTCTTCATAACAGGTGATCTTTTGGTACGGTTTTTGAAGAGTTTTCACTCACCATTATGATTTTTCAAGAGATATGTTCATTTCATAGAAAGTAATCATACATACACATGCATCTTTTGATTCATTCATTAAATGGTACGGGGCCACTAAACATTTCTCTTAAGGATCGGAGGACTCACATGATATAGCTACAGGAGAAAGCTAAAAGTATTCCATCTGACCAAGTCATTGAAAAACGGAAGGTTTTCACAATCGTGACTGTATTTCACATTGGCAACTATTGGTAAGTACAATTTTTTTTACATTACTTTTCAGTGCTAAAAACCAATGAGCGTTCACAATGTTGGATAATATTTTACATTTACCTAATTCCATTTGTGAAGATTTATCGTACAATAATTTTTGGGGGAGGAAAGTAATTTATACACATTTGTAGGAACATTTACTTAACAGAGAAGTGTGGCTCACTGGTTAGAGCAGGCAGACCCTGGAGCAGAGGTCGGACCCGGGACCAGGGTTCAATTCCCGACGCGGCAGGGTCTTGAGCTCAAATGTCCACGGACTCGATAATTCTCGCTCCGGTGCCTGCCCTAATCATGGGTTCTCACTCTGCAACTCTGGGCATTAAGCTTGCTTAATCTCCACAACGGCCCCCCCGCGGCGGGATGCCTGGCTTTCACCTTGGGGATGCCCTGTAGGGGCTATCTCACAGGGAAAAGCCAGGACGGGTTCCCAAGGCAAGCGCCGAGATGCCTCCGGGTGATTCGAGCGCTATATAAGAACATACAAAAAAAAATATATATATATAATTTTAAGAAATACAAATTCTGCCGAAAATTACCTCCTGATGAAAGACCAGGGGTCCGAAAAATGCATTTGAGGATTGTTTTGAGAAACTGTTTGTTTCGCTTGATTCAAATGATTATATGAGACACAAAATCAAAGGATTTAAAATTACTCAAATGGATGAGATTGAATCAATAAAATTGAGAGAAGTATCTCAAATATGATTTTGTCAAGAAACTCGTTATAACACTTACGCACATAGAGATTTGATAAACAATCAGCCAGAACCCACAAGGGGACGAGTGCGGGGAGAGACACTGGTGTAGTGAGTGCATTGGTGAATATTTTCAGAGACACCCATGTTCAGTGGGTGATACTCCACGAGCACCCTAAACATCTCAAACATTTTAATTGCGGATCACATACAATAAACACGGGAGTATACTGATAAATCTATATTGACATTCCCAGCATAGAAACATATGGAGGGAGCACACTTTTCAGCCAGAAAAATGAATGCTAAAAGCTTCGATGTCAATGTTCTGCAATTTGTTTGAATGCACGGCTGGACGTTTTTCCATCATGTGCACATTTAGTATATTTCAACTGTTAAGTGAAATAAAGGTGGGAAATAAAATGTAGAATGGCCACTTTCAAAAGTCTCATAGTAAAGCTTCCCATCTTTTCAATTTTTTAATTTAAAGTGTCTTTTCCAGACTGCTTTGAAATGACGATGCTTGTCCTGGAAGCAATTTCTTTGCTAAATAAAAATGCATTCGCACGTCTTGTTTCATAATAAGCAGTTTGGTTGCTTCAAACATTGCTCTTCATTTAAACCGTTTCAAAATATTCTGAAGAAAATAGATGGCTGGAGAGAACAGAGACCTTTCCAGCACAACCATCCCAGAAGCTTAAGTCAGCTGATTAAAAAATCATAGAAAGGGCTTAAGGTCTAAAATAGCTGGTATTGAGGCGGGTGCTCACTGCCAGTGCACTGCAGTACAGACCCACAACAGATCCACTTTACAGCCCCAGACTGTACGCTGCTTGGTGCGCCTACCTTAAACTAATGAGCCACAAATCTATCCTTCCCAGTACAATTCAGCACAGATCTGGAATGTTGTGCTGTTAATGACCCCAATCCCGCTGTCACATTGACATACATGCATAGGGCACTGTGAGACGATTGTTGCTGAGGTCAGATACAGTTCACCTCTGTAGCAAAAGCTGATTTTATAGATGTATATGTCAAATCTATAGCGCCTCACTTGGGTCACAGTTTATTTCTAAGGCTTCTTACTCTAGATATGGGAAATGAGTCCCAGGGAGGTGAAGTGACTTTTCCAGGATCACACAGTGTGGCGCAGAAGGGGGTAGGTTGGAGGATTTAGTGTGATTGTCGATGTGTCAGCATCAGCATATTTGCCATTACACCTGTATTTGTATTTTATATTTCTTTCTCTTCTGTTTTGTTATTTTCCCTTCAACTGTCTTTACAATGACTGCTGCCTTAGGGCCAGTTGGCGCTTTATAAACGTTATCCATAAATAAATGATGTATCAGCATGTGTTTATGTCACGCGTCTGTCAGTATACCTTTTTGAGGATGCACTCTGTACTGAAGATGCCCCTTCTAAGAAGTATTCACACTATTAAAAGAGTAGTAGTCATGCGAAGGGGGTTATCATTGTACACAAAAAGTATTCATGGCCTTATCAGTAGCGCGGTTTTCAATGTGGTCGTGATAGGCTCCTAAACTTTATTTTAACTAGTCAACTGCGTTATACCTTAAAGCCTCATCCCTGTTCCTAGCTACCTCTCTTCTATTACAGTAAGATATCATAGTAAAGTTTAACATTTCTAAAGAAGAAAGCGAAACAATATGTCTGTCTTTATGTCCAATCAAGACCTGGATCACTTCAGTCCCATTAATTAGATATGAAGCAGAGCTCCAAGCCTGACCACAGCTATCATCTAGGCCTCATCCTATACAGCTCTTGCTGCTCTGACTGCTGAGAGTCAGTGCTTTAAATGGAAAAAGAGAAGTGGGGGTACTCACCAAATTGATTTGGGTGAGCCTGGGAGGGGCGTGTCTGGGGGCGTGGCTTCAAGGCAGCATTGTACACTATCAGCATTTTCTTCTTCAACGTAAAGTGCCCCAGTGCTCTTGGCCAGGTTCTGCTCATAGCTGCAGGGTGTAATTGGTGTTTGTTGTAATTATATATAGCGTGAACTTTGACGAAGGGCATTAACGTGAGAAGCAGAAGTTTTACGCGAAAGCAGATTTTTTTTTATGGCACAAGGAGATTGAAGTGATTTGCCCTGGATCACAGGATGTTGAGCCCACACTGGGATTTCACCTGAGCCATAAAAACAAAAAGTAGGAGTTCATGTAGAACTTGTGCTTCTCATGTAAATCACTTTAATGCCCTCCTGCCAAATTTTGCGCTATATATAACTGCAAAAATAGACCAATGTGACCTGCACACGCTAGCCGAACGGCATTAGGCACTCTGACAGACAATGGCGAGTGTATTCCAGCGATGCAACCTTTCCCTATAACTGACAGCACGACCGTTCCAATGTCGAGAGCTCTTGCTGTCAAACCACACGTGTCTTCCTGTGCTGTCGCGCTGTCAGCGTGTGAACAGGGCCGGACTGTAGCGTTGGCGAGCTGGGCCCAGGCCCAGGGCGCCAGTATTCCGAGGGGCGCACGGCGCGTGCATTAAGGCAATACCAGCAGCAGAACCCCTGTCATCTTGCAACCACCTTGTTGATGTCCCTGCCTCTGTCTGACTTGCCAGATTAGAATTGTTTTAATCCCTTAAGATTAGATCTTTTGGCAATGTTTTAACACCTCATTTCCCCTTTCTTCGCGCTCCTTTCACCGTCTCACCCCTGCTGACACACACACACACCAACAGACCCATCACTGTGAGGCAGCTTAGGTATTGGTGATTTAGGTGAGCTGGGGAGGTCCCGAGGCATTAGGGTTCAGGGGGCAGTCCCTGCTCATCCAGGGACTGACCAGTCAACTCATAAAGGACCCCCTGCTGCCTCATTTCAGTCTCTAGCATCAGCAAGGGCGCCAAATTTCTCTCTGCCCAAGGCGCTATCCTAACAAATACCGGCTCTGAGTGTAGGGCTGCAGCCGCAACCTAGCACCGGAATACGCTCGCCATTAACTGTCACGCGTCCATAACCCAGAGACAGACCACAGCGTGCCACTAGGAGTACCTGTACTCTTTTAACACAAAGAGAAGTTCCGGTACTCAATGGGAGAACACGGAGAAGTGCCGGTACTCAGTACCGGTGAGTACCGGCCCATTTAAAGCACTGCTGAGAGTATGAAGGAGTCATGCTTATGCCTGTATACCCATGGCTGCAAGCAGCTACGTGTGTTCAAAGCTGCCTTTAAAACCTATTTAAATACACTTTAACATCTGTCATTTGTCAGTTTCCCCAGATCTGCAACATGATTAAAGTCCCCTTTTTAAGATACGTTTAAATTCTAACCATTCATAATTATATTTCTGGCTAAATGTGCTATTCTTTTTCTTTAAAATATTCCAATAAGTCAATGCCCAAGCTCCACAGTGAAACTGTAGTTAAATGCCATTCAGTTTTTACCACTCATGGGCTTCAATATTTGGCTTTAGGTTGCCAAAAACTCGACAGGGCAGGACCCTAAAATCTCATCAAATGTAACCAAAGATTACTCTTCCTGTGAGCTTTACCAACGATCTCCTAGTTATTCCAACGGGAACAAAATGATATTGATTTTCAACAAAGTTCCTACTTCCTGTTCTTTAAAAATAATTTGTCACCAATCTTTCCAAATACTCCTTTAAGTAGGAGGACACTAACCATAACAAGGGCACACCAAAAAATATGTGCCTGCTTTAAAATCTTGTCATATTGTTCCCTACTACAATGTATAACATGATCTCTGACCCTTTCGTCGCACAATTTCGACCAGTCAATAGTATATCTGGATCCTAATTTATTTTGTTTTCAAAGTTTAGGGAGCCAGTTTCCTGGAGCTGGAGAATCGAAACTACTTCGAGTGCTTTGTCTGGCACTCACAAACATTTTTTTGGGGGGGGGGGGTTCTGGCACACAGGTTGACATTTTTAAGTATGTCAAGAGTTCTTGTGCTTTTGTACGTTGTTTGGTTCTTGTTCGTATAACCTGGATTTTCGATTTTATTTGCATATTAATGACGTAAGCTTTCGAAAGATAAATCCATTTTATATTTACACATCAGCACCCTCATTCTCGGTATTGGTGGAATAACCAGGTCTTTAGAAAGAAAGGATTTAGCTTGAAAAATGAATATCGACATTCAAGATTATCCATGCCAGGGTGGGTTTCATTCTAGCAGGACGAAATGAAATCCTACATCTACCCCAGAAAGTCTGTGGCAAAAGCACCTCTGTGTAAAGTTAAATCCCGACTATGAACAGGCAAAAAAAGACAACTAAACAGTGTGTGACCAAACCGGTCATAACTCCACCAATTACCAGTCTTTGTTCCTAAAAAAATGTACAAATGATTTGTCAAGCAAATGTCTTTGCTAGGTAAAGCACACACCCCATCCTGAACAGTTATTTACGATATTTTACATTTGTAGAAAAATCCCTGTAGAATGTACAGGGAATTGACTCAACCTCCTCGAAATGAGTGCACAGCATTGTATATCCAGAGATTGGAAAACACCCACAGTATGCCTGGCCCTGTGAGCTGCATAAACTCCCTATAAAGTCTGGGAAATGCTCCATTTTTGTTATTGCAAAATTAGCACTTGTTGTTTCTGTGCCAGTCTGTTAATAGCAGTGGCATTGACCACTTGTGCTGTTCAAGTGAAATCATGGGGGTTGCTGTCGCAAACAGATGCGGAACACCATTTATACAACTGTTACTAAAAGGAGTAAATGGGGCGACAAGAGAAATGTTGGTAACCAATACATTTATTGAGAGACGAGGAAAAAAATCAAAAATTAGTTTAACAGAGCATTTTACAGGACATACTTCCAAATAATTTGTATGCAAAGCTGCAGATTTCAGAGGACATTCTGCTTCAGAAATAATTAAACCTGCGAGGTCTGTCATGGCATTTAGATGCATCTAAAAACTAAAGTGGCAAAAACATCCCAGAGAAATAATTAGGCCGTGTTGCCCGACCCTGAGGGCACTAACTGCTGTTAATTACACTCCCACACAATTAGGAGCTTGAGGTAAAGGGTGAGTCATTAAAACTGTTATTGCCATGCAGGTAAGGGCAACGAGGCTATTAGCAGTTCTCCTACAGAAGAACCGTGAATTCTCCTCACCCTGGGTCAGAGCCAAATGGCTCCTCTCGGCCATCGTAGATCTCGCTACCGTCCCATTGTTTCAGTGCTCAAAGAGAGAATGTAAGACCAACTCTAGAAAAAAAATAAAGAAACATGCCAGTTTTTGTTTCTGTGTATACAACAGCAGCTGGTCAAAGAACACTTGATGATGTGGTGAGTTCAGCACACCGGAATCAAGCACATCAGAGGAGAAGGGAGTTGGCTCTCTTTGAGGATTGATAATATAGCGTTATAGTCTGTTGCTGAGGGCTATACCGGTTCTTAAAGGCCCTGAACCAGCAGCTCGGGCGTATAACAAGGAAGAGAAACTTTACAAAAACGCCATCCTCAAAGCCAAATCAGACTACTTTTCACTGAAAATTCTCGATTCCACTTACAAAGCTAAAGACATTTTCTCCATTGTAGATTAACTTGTCAAACCTGATCGTATCACTACCAAACCCATCCCCTCACAATCCCTCTGTGACTCCCTCAACACCTACTTCATTGACAAAATAAATCACATGTGTTAAAGCTAGCATACCCATGATCACGTCTTTACCAGCCCCCACCTATGAGCACAGTAACTCCCTCCCTTTCAACTTCTTTCCACCCATCACTCAGGAAATCCTTTTCTCCCTTCTGAAAAGGGTCCGTTCGGATTCCCGACGGACAGCTGTCCTCCCCACATTGCAAGGGAGGTTTTCTTCCAACTGCCTGAGCCTCCACTATCACTCCTCAACAATTCCCTTACCACGGCATGGTTCCCAACCTCTTCAAGATCGCAGAAGTT